>NC_045956.1:139488078-139788078 GCF_010909765.2 Amblyraja radiata
ATAGAGAACTGGCTGGCAGACAGGAAGCAAAGAGTAGGGATTAACGGGTCCCTTTCAGAATGGCAGGCAGTGACTAGTGGGGTGCCGCAAGGCTCGGTGCTGGGACCGCAGCTATTTACAATATACATCAATGATTTTGATGAAGGGATTCAAAGTAACATTAGCAAATTTGCAGATGACACAAAGCTGGGTGGCAGTGTGAACTGTGAGGAGGATGCTATGAGAATGCAGGGTGACTTGGACAGGTTGGGAGAGTGGGCAGATGCAAGGCAGATGAAGTTTAATGCGGATAAATGTGAGGTAGGCAGGAAGGCAGATTACTATCTAAATGGCATCAAGTTGGGAAAAGGGGAAGTACAACGGGATCTGGGGGTCCTTGTACATCAGTCTATGAAATTAAGCATGCAGGTACAACAGGCAGTGAAGAAAGCGAATGGCATGTTGGCCTTAATAACACGAGGAATCTAATATAGGAGCAAAAAGATCCTTCTGCAGTTGTACAGAGCCCTAGTGAGACCACACCTGGAGTATTGTGTGTAGTTTTGGTCCCCTAATTTGAGGAAGGACATTCTTGCTATTGAGGGAGTGCAGCGTAGGTTTACAAGGTTAATTCCCGGGATGGCGGGACTGTCATATGCTGAGAGAATGGAGCAGCTGGGCTTGTGCACTCTGGAGTTTAGAAGGATGAGAGGAGATCTCATTGAAACATATAAGATTGTTAAGGGCTTGGACACGCTAGAGGCAGGAAACATGTTCCCGATGTTGGGGGAGTCCAGAATCAGGGGCCACAGTTTAGGAATAAGGAGTAAGCCATTTCGAACGGAGACGAGGAAACACTTTTTCTCACAGAGAGTGGTGAGTCTGTGGAATTCTCTGCCTCTGAGGGCAGCGGAGGCAGGTTCTCTGGATGCTTTCAAGAGAGAGCTAGATAGGGCTCTTAAAAATAGCGGAGTCGGGGGATATGGGGAGAAGGCAAGAACGGGATACCGATTGGGGATGATCAACCATGATCACATTGAATGGCGGTGCTGGCTCAAAGGGCCAAATGGCCTACTCCTGCACCTATTGTCTATTGTCTACCTCTGGGAGCCATGTCAAAGTCAAGGGTAGAAGTTGGTTAACTTGACCTCTGGATGCACAACTCAGTGTAAGGATTTGGTATATTCCAAGTGGTGCAAGAACCTGATAAAAAACTTTATGGAACAATTAATTCATGCACTAGGTTCTATTAAGTGTACTCAAGATTGTGTTGATTAATTTTTAAGAAGTAGTTTCTTGTCTATGAGTATGAACTGCATTTAAGGTTATAACGCGTATTGCATGAATTCCAAATACACTTGTAATCGTTAAAGTTGTTACAAAGGTGTCTTGGTGTCTGTATTTACAGAGAGGCTCAATCATTGGCTGAATGTCAATACATACAATGATGTAGTTTATTTTTAATATTCATTAAGTTAATAGAAAGTTCTGGGCAGCATATAGAAACATAGAAACATAGAAAATAGGTGCAGGAGTAGGCCATTCGGCCCTTTGAGCCTGCACTGCCATTCAATATGATCATGGCTGATCATCCAACTCAGTATCCTGTACCTGCCTTCTCTCCATACCCCCTGATCCCTTTAGCCACAAGGGCCACATCTAACTCCCTCTTAAATATAGCCAATGAACTGGCCTCAACTACCTTCTGTGGCAAGGAATTCCAAAGATTCACCACTCTCTGTGTGAAAAAATGTTTTTCTCATCTCGGTCCTAAAAGATTTCCCCCTTATCCTTAAACTGTGACCCCTTGTTCTGGACTTCCCCAACATCGGGAACAATCTTCCTGCATCTAGCCTGTCCAACCCCTTAAGAATTTTGTACGTTTCTATAAGATCCCCCCTCAATCTTCTAAATTCTAGCGAGTATAAGCCGAGTCTATCCAGTCTTTGTTTGGGTTTTTATTTATACACCCACCAGCAAAACATATTCCAATAAAAGTTGCTTTGGCACCGGGCTTGATAAATTATCTTATCAATACATTTGATAAAGGTTAAATAATGTATATTAATTGTAAGTCAAAACCTAGCAATTTTCACAGGACAATCGGATAGCGATTTCAATGGTTTATATTCAAAAATCTTGGCTCTAATAGTTCACCACCTTATCATGAATTCATTATAGTTCGGATTTGCTGTAATCCATTGGAAGCAATGGAAGTGAAAGGACCTTTTTGATATATATTAGCATTTTTCCTGGTTTACTGCAAAACAATGTCCACCCACACAATTCTTGCATTAGGAGATGACTGAATTTTTAAAAATAATGTATGCACAGCAGTTTGACATGACTGCATGTTGACTTATTTAGTGGTCGAAAGACAGTAGTTTTCAATGCAAAGTACAATATTAAATAAATGTATATTTTTGGAGATGATGGCATCTGTTGATAACCAACTAAAAATTGATCTGTATCCTGTATTGATCTGTATCCTGTATTGTGCAAATAAATAAATTATTGTGTTTTTAATTCTTACTCCTCAGCCACATGTTACCTGTGGAGATCAGCTTATACACAGCATCTTCCTACAAAGTTTAGCCTCCCTGACAGTCGGCCTTGGTTTAGACCAGTTCCTTTCAAGAACAACTGATCCACCTCACCACAAAATCAGTACTCCAGAACCAGTCCCGGTCTCACCCGAATGGGCTTGGCTGGCAACTTTCTCTGCTACTATTAAAAGTGCTGAAGCATTGGCAAAAGGAAGCACCTTCCCTGAAACCTTCAATGTTCCAGACCTCAGTCAGGTTTCAGATTCAAAGTTCATCGAAGCACTGGTAGGATTTTATAAATTGACTTTTATATGTATGCTGGGTGAATTAATATTTAATTTATATTTAACCCTCCAAAAAAGAAGTATGATTAGTTATATTTCAGCCATATGGACGATGGCTACATTGTCAACTCTATAACTTCACAACTAAAGGGCCTGTCCCACTGTACGAGGTAATTCAAGAGTCCTCCCGAGTTTCCCCTGATTCGAATTCGGAGAATTACGGTAATAGCCGCTCGTAGGTACTCGGGGCTCTCGTGGACATTTTTCAACATGTTGAAAAAACTTCACGAGTTTACCATGTTTCCCGAGTACCTGCTTGTTAGCATTACGAAGCCACTTAGAGACATCCCGAGCTCCGACGTACCCGCTACGTACATTCTACGTACTTACCACGAGTTTGACTTTTTTTTTTAAACTCGGGAGAGCTCTTGGGTAAACTCGTATAGTGGGACAGGCCCTTAACTATGAGTGTGTTAATTTTTTTCACTGCATTCAACTCTTAAGGTGAAGGTTTTATAGCTTATTTCTTATCCATCCCTAGTTTTCATGCTAAGATGAAAGCATGTTGACCTTCAATTGCCATAGTAACTTGATAACTAAACAACTTGGTAACCTGGAATTTTATTCGTGTTTAAAATCGAAGGTAAGCTAGCTAAGAATATAAAGGAGGATAGTAAAAGCTTCTTTAGGTATGTGAAGGGGGAAAAAATTAGTCAAGACCGAAGTTGGACCCTTGAAGACTGAAAAGGGTGAATTTATTATGGGGAACAAGGAAATAGCAGATGAGTTGAACAGGTACTTTGGATCTGTCTTCACTAAGGAGGACAAAAACAATCTTCCTGATGTACTAGCCAGAGGATCTGGGGTGACGGAGGAACTGAAGGAAATCCACATTAGGCAGGAAATGGTATTGGGTAGACTGATGTTTTCCAATGTTCTATAGATTCAGGATCAGTTCCTGTGGATTGGAGGGTAGCTAATGTTATCCTACTTTTTAAGAAAGGCTGGAGAGAGAAAACGGAATTATAGACCAGTTAGCCTGACATCGGTGGTGGGGAAGATGCTGGAGTCAATCATAAAATATGAAATAGCGGCACATTTGGATAGCAGTAACAGGATTGGTCTGAGTAAGCATGGATTTACGAAAGGGAAATCATGCTTGACTAATCTTCTGGAATTGTTTGATGATGTAACTAGGAACATGGACAAGGGAGAGCCAGCGGATGTAGTCTACCTGGACTTTCAGAAAGCATTTGATAAGATCCCACATAGGAGATTAGTGGGCAAAATGAGAGAACATGGTATTGGGAGTAGAGTGCTGACATGGATAGAAAAGGAGAATTCTACAATTTTCATTTTCATTAATTATATCTCTGGTGGTGTGCTCATATCTTAGAGTTGGATGTAAACTCACTATCTTGTGATTCAAACTAAAATACACAGTTAAATGCTTTTGTGATAATGCACATACAGTGTATGTATGAAAAAAATGAATGCTTAAGGGATTAATTTCAAACAAGTTTTACATTCGCCTGGATACAGTGCTGTTTAAGAATAGTAATATCATTTTGACAACGTGTCTCCCTTTCTTAGCTGAAGAAGCTGATGGGACAAATTTTAAAGGAGATGCATAGGGACAAGTTTGCCAATAATGCCAGGAATGCACTCCCAGGGGCGATGGTGGAGGCAGATAAGATGGTGTCATTTAAGGGACTTCTGTAACCAACACAGGGAATGAAGGGATATGGAATATGTGCAGGCAAATAAGAGTTGGTCTTAGCATCCTGTTCGGCACATAAATTGTGGGCCAAAGGGCCTGTTCCTATGCTGTACTGTTTTATATTCTATGTCCAACCAAAGAAATGTAAAACTAACAAAGCAAATTATAATCCGGCAGTAAAGACTTTTTATTCAGTTACATTTGCAGGATTCTCTTGCTTAACAAGTGTTTTTAATGTTAGAAATGTAGAAGCAGCAGTTTTTGCTAGCTGCTAATATTAAAGGCCCACTCGATGGATCAGAAGAATTCAGGTCATTCAACACACTGTTTTGTACACTTTTGAGTCAAGGTCATTTTGCTATATAAAATGTATAAATACATTGTATAAATACAAATTCCACTATGACGCCATCCAATTCCAACAGCTAAATTATGATATGAAATGATGAATTATATTAACAGTAAAGCACTCAAAAAGGCTTGTGATTCCAGTGTGATTCCTAGTTCAGATTTAAGATCTGTACATTTCCTAATAACAAAACTTCTCAATTTTTTGTAGTTTTCCGGTTTTTATTATATCATTAGTATTATTAGGTTCATATCTTGATTATAGATGACATTGCTGGCAGAATACAATATCATGCTTAAAAAAAAACTTGAATGTGTGCATGAAGAGCCGTGATCTGCCAAGCTTCAGATCAAGTGGTGGCATATGGAATGAGTTTAAGTAGCTTTTTATTCACGGGTGAACATGGGAGTGCTGATGTCCACCTTCCATGATGTCAATTATCTAGTGTATGTGGGGGGAAAAAAATCTGATATTAAAAATTTTTTAAATATCAGATTCGCAACCGAAGCTTTGAGCATTAATAGAGAAAATTAATAATAATATTGGTAGAATTGTATAAATAATTGCCATTGCAGAAAAGTTTTTCTTTATCTATTTCAAATTATCATCAACAAATATTTTTATTGAACAGGTGAACAATAAATGGAGTTATGTAATGGATGAGCAGCTTATGACTTGGGCCACATCTAGACCAGAGGTAAAACATTAGAACATTTGCAGTATATTGCACATTTGAAAATTGTTTCCCAAATGTCGTATTGCTCAGAATATCCATGAAACATTGTCTACTCTGCATCTAGTATGTTAAATGGGAAGCTGAATGTATCCTGCACTTGGTTTCAAAATATCTTTGTACCACTAAAGAGTAAAACCAATAAGTGCTGGAAATACTCAACATCTGTGAAGAGAGAAAGCTAATATTTCAGCACAAAGGATTATTCTTTGCTCTTGAATTTCATGTTAGTTGTTTCAAGTGAGACTGAAGTTTGCTGGTTTCTGTGAATTCAATGCAGTTAGGTTAAAAGTTACCGAGTTTAATTATCACAGGACCCTTGCACTTGGATCTTCCAACTTCTCAGCTTTATACCCTAAAATTATAAGAATTGGCTAACTGGTATATAATCCAATTCCAATTATCTTTTCCTGGCCATTATATATGCATAAAGTAACATTTACTTTATTTAGGACTGGCAACTCGGTGGTAAAAGCGAAGTATTCCTGTGGGGAGGTGGACGTCATGGACAGCTGGCTGATGCTGGAGGCAGTGCCTTAATACCCACTCTTGCACCAACTTTGACACAAGCTGTTCAGGTGAAGATTATTTTATTTCAATCAAAAGTTCCACATATGAAACGTCAGTGTAAACAACATTTTAAGACCAAAATTAGGCAATGGTAGCTAATGTGCTTAAGAACTCCTTGAATTTTAAATTACTACTGTCCTGACATCGCTGAAGTCATGATGCAGTTCTATAAAACTTTGGTTAGGCCGCAATTTGAGTATTGCTTGCAGTTCCAATTTCCCTCCAGGGATAAATAAAGTTCTATCGTATCATATCATAGCTCTGGTGACTCATTATAGGAAGCATGTGGATGCTTTGGCAAAGATGCAGAGGAGGTTCACCAGAATGCTGACTGGATTTGAGTGTTTCAGCATCAAGGAGAGGTTGGATAAATTGCTTTCTCTGGAACATCGGACGTTGAGAGAAGACTTGATAGAAGTATATAAAATTATGAAAGACATAGATGGAGTAGACAGTTGTAACCTTTTTCCCCCCAAGGTGGAAATGTCCAACACTAGAGAGCATAGCTGTAAGATGAGAGGGGGATATTTTAATGGTGATGTTTGATGGACATGTTTTTACACGGTGGGGGCATGGAACACATTGCCAGGGGTGACGGTGGAGGCATAGTTGTGGGAACGCTAGTGACACATGGAAGTACAAGGTGTAGAGCGCCATGGATCCTGTACAGGCAGAAGAGATCAGTATAATTTGGCATCTTGTTCAGCACAAACATCGTGGGCTGATGGCACCTGTTCCTGTGCTGTACCTATGTTCTGTTTTCCATATGAATGAATGATACACTACTTTATTGTCACATGTACCTAGGTACAGTGAAATGCCTTGTTTTGCATACAATCTAGGCAGTACACAAGTGTCGCCACGTGTCTGCGCCAACAAAGTTACAAAAGTACCGAACAGCATGTGGCAGCAGGCCCCGCACATATCTATGTGATATATCCATGTTTTAAATGAGTCCTTGTTATAGCATTTGTAATGCAGCTATCAGAATGCAGGGATACCAGAATTTGTAATGCAGCTCACCTCTCAGATGTTTATGAATAAATCTTGTTCCAGTTTTGCTTTAAAAATGATGGTGAACCTATTATAGTTACATGGAACCATTAATTCCTTGTAAGTGGCAGAACAAAAGGATGTTCTTGCATGTTTATTGTAACATGGAAATCATCAAAAGTTGGTGCAAATGATCCAATATGTTTTTGGATGTGGTATTTGCACATGAATGTGGTATTTGCAACCATCATCATTTAAATTAATTGAGTGTACATCAATTATGATATTTTAAGATTTAATCCCATGGTTCTAAAAATCATACCTTAAATTTATTCACACCTCCTTTGAGTACTGAAAGTTACCCAGATAAAACTTTTGAATGCCTGTCCCAACTTTTATCAGCACTTTTTCTGGAGCTGTAATGCTATAATGATGTAGCGCTGTATTCCGCACTCTGGTTACATTTCTCTTTACACATGTTGCTCCTAATATGGCTTGATTGTACTCCTATGGTATGATTTGACTGGATAGCACAAAACAAAGTTTTTCTTTCATATCTCAGCACATGTGAACACAATAAACCAACATCAATAATTTCTGTTTATGTTGCTCAGTATCAAATTTAATTTGGTAACTTTCTCTGAAAGTCTTTAGGCTCTTTTATTATGTTCGTAGCTAACAATATTTTTTTTTTAAACTGACTGAGGCTAAAATATCATATCATATCTATCTATCTATCTATCTATCTATCTATCTATCTATCTATCTATCTATCTATCTATCTATCTATCTATCTATCTATCTATCTATCTATCTATCTATCTATCTATCTATCTATCTAAAAACTCTGGCTGGCTGTGTGTTTCTGCCTGACTTGTGGTTGCCAGCCTTTGATTCGTTGCTACGCCAACACCAGACGCAAACACGCCCAGATTTTTTCCATTTCGGTAGAGATTTCACTTTTCATTCCGAGTATCCACTCCTGATTAAATTTTGTCGTGTTTATGTACACATTTTTAATAAAATCCTTCTCCCCCCCCCCTCCCAAAATTAAAAAAAACCCAGCTCTCACCCATAGAATGTTGGTGAACGCTCCATCGTGTGATAATAATAATAATAATAATAAATTTTATTTATGGGCGCCTTTCAAGAGTCTCAAGGACACCTTACAAAAATTTAGCAAGTAGAGGAAAAACATGTAAGCGGAATGAAATAAATAGTAGAGACATGACTAGTACACAAATTAAAGACAGAATTCAAATTCAAAACACAATATGAGGCAATTCAAGCACAGATGAAAAGGGAGGGGGACGTGGGGCTAAGGATAGGCAGATGTGAAGAGATGGGTCTTGAGGCGGGACTGGAAGATGGTGAGGGACACGGAATTGCGGATCAGTTGGGGGAGGGAGTTCCAGAGCCTGGGAGCTGCCCTGGAGAAGGCTCTGTCCCCAAAACTGCGGAGGTTGGACTTGTGGATGGAGAGGAGACCGGCTGATGTGGATCTGAGGGACCGTGAGGGTTGGTAGGGGGAGAGGAGGTCAGTGAGATATGGGGGGGCCAAATGGTGGAGGGCTTTGTAGGTGAGGACCAGGATTTTGTAGGTGATCCGGTGGGAGATGGGAAGCCAGTGAAGTTGTTTGAGGACTGGAGTGATGTGATGCCAGGATTTGGTGTGGGTGATGAGTCGGGCGGCTGCGTTCTGGACCAGTTGGAGGCGGTTGATGTAGGTGGAGCTGATGCCAAGGAGAAGTGAGTTGCAGTAGTCCAGTCGGGAGGAGATGAAGGCATGGATGAGTCTTTCAGCAGCGGGAGGTGTGAGAGAGGGTCTGATTTTGGCGATGTTGCGGAGGTGAAAGAAGGAGGTTTTAATGACATGGCGGATGTGAGGCTCAAGGGAGAGGGTGGAATCAAAGATCACGCCAAGGTTGCGGGCCTGGGGAGATGGGGAGACAGTGGTGCCGTCGATGGTGAGAGTGGGGTTATTGATTTTGCTGAGTGTGGATTTGGAGCCTATGAGGAGGAATTCTGTTTTATCGCTGTTGAGTTTGAGGAAGTTATGTTGCATGCAGGTTTTTAAAGCTGACAAACAGGAGTTGATATGGGAGAGGGGGGGGATTGTGGGGGGATTTGGTGCCGAGGTAGATCTGGGTGTCATCGGCGTAACAGTGGAAGTCCAAGTTGAAGTGGCGGAGTATCTGACCAAGGGGGAGGATGTAGATGATGAAGAGGAGGGGGCCAAGTACGGAGCCTTTGGGAACGCCTTGAGTGACTGTGGCTGTAGCAGAGGTGTGGTTATGGAGAGAGATGAAGTGGGATCTGTTGGAAAGGTAGGAACAGAGCCAGCTGAGTGCAGAACCTTCAATGCCAAGGTCCCCAAGTCTGGTAAGCAGGATGTTATGGTTCACTGTATCGAAGGCTGCACTCAGGTCGAGGAGGATGAGGATGTTGAGGGAACCAGTGTCAGCAGAGGTGAGGAGGTCGTTGAGGACTTTGAGGAGAGCAGTTTCTGTGCTATGGAGGGGGCGAAAGCCAGATTGGAGGGGTTCAAGTAGGTCACAATGATGTCACAATGCCCAATGCTCACATATGTCCAATCGTAATGGATCCATTAACATATGCCTTTGCAGCAGCCCATCCCTCTCCCCCTTCCCTCCCCCACCCCCTCCCCACTCTTCCCCCTCCGTCCACACTCTTCCCCTCCCCCCTCTTCCCCCTCCATCCACACTCTTCCCCCTCTACCCCCCTCCCCCACACCTCTCTCCCCCACCCCTCTCTCCTCCCCCTCTCCATCTCCCTCTCCTCACCCCTCTCCCTCTCCTCCCCCTCCTCCTCCCACCCCCATCCTTCTCTCCACCACCCCCCTTCCCTCTCTACCCCATCCCCTTCCCTCTCCCCCACCCCCCACCCCCCTCCCCACCCCTTCCCCATCCCCACTCTTCCCCCTCCATCCACACTCTTCCCCCTCTACCCCCCTCCCCCACCCCTCTCCCCCTCCCTCCACACTCTTCCCCCTCCTTCCTCTACCCCATCTCCCTCCTCCCCGCTCTCCCCATCCCTCTCCTCCCGTCCCCCACCCCTCTCTCCTCCCCTCTCCATCTCCCTCTCCTCACCCCTCTACCTCCTCCCCCTCCTCGTCCCACCCCCATCCCTCTCTCCCCCACCCCCTTCTCCCTCCCTCCCTCCACACTCTTCCCCCTCTCTCTCCTACCCCATCTCCCTCCCCCACAACTCTCTCCCCTCCCCTCTCTCCTCCCCTCCCCACCCCTCTCTCCTCCTCCCTCTTCATCTCCCTCTCCTCACCCCTCTCCCTCCTCCCCTTCCTGCTCCCACCCCCATCCCTCTCTCCTCCACCCCCCCCTTCCCTCTCTCCCCCCACCCCCCTCCATCCTCCCCTCCCTCTCTCCTCTCTCCCCCTCCCCCACCCTCTTTCCCCCCTCCCCCAACCCCCTCTCACCCCCTCCCGCACCCCACTCACCTTCTCCCTTTACACCCTTTCTCTCCCCACCCGCTCTCCTCACCCCTCTTCATCCTCCCCTCCCACGCCAACCCCCACCCCTCTCTCTCCCCACCTCTCCCCCTACCCATCTCTGCCTCTTCCACCACTCCCCCTACCACTCAGCCCCTCTTCCGCACTCTTATCCTCCCCCCTCCCTCACCACTATTCCCCCTCTCTCCCCTACTCCTCCCTCTCCCATCCCACTCTTCCCCCGCCCCCCTACCACTCTCCCCCTCCCTCCACACTCTTCCCCCTCTCCCTCCTCCTTCTCCCTCCTCCTCCCTCTATCCCCTTCCCCCACCCCTCTCTCCCCCCTCCCCCACCCCACTCTCCTCCTCCCCTTCCCCCCTCTCCTCACCCCTCTCCCTCCTACCCTCCCATCCCTTCCTCCACCCTTCTTCACCCCCATCTCACCCCCACCCCCTTCCCCTCTCTCTTGCACCACTCCCCGCTACCCCTCTCCCACCCCCCTACCCCTCTCCCCCCCTTCCTGCCCTCCCCGCTCTCCTCCCACTCCCCACTCTCCTCCCCCTTCCCAGCCAACTCTCTCTCCCCCTACCCCGCTCTCCTCTCCCTCCCAAATCTCTCCCGTTTCCTCCTCCCCCTCTCCCTCTCCCCTCCCTCCCCTCTTCTCTCCCTCCCCTCTCCCCACCCCGTCTCCCCCTCCCCCCACCTGTGTGTTTGGGGGGTGGTTAGTGTGAGTGTGATGCCGCAGCCCCCCCTCCCCGCAAACGCACGTTGGGGAAACAGACCCAACGGGTCTGCACTTGGTCTAGTTTTCAATAAAATTGTTCACAAAACTGACTTTTTTAAAAATCAAACCGTTGCCCAGATGGCGTCACAATGACCTTGCTCGCGGCACCGCCCCCTCCCCGCCCTCGATTAAAGCAGATGCTCTCAACACACAGGCGCACTTTCCACCACACCCCCCCCCCCAACTCAGTCATTTTTTCACCTCCCGCTGTGCTGCGGACCAAAGATCTTATAAGGGGTTACCCAGGGGGAGTAATGGCTGCCAGGGCCACCATCTCATCACGTGCCCCGCGCGACGATAACGGCCGCCGCCATGTTCTACGATCGGGCGGAGGAGACGGAGAGGATTCAGAAGCAAGCTGGTGGCCTCCGGCTGTGAGCGAGCGGCTGTGAGCGACGCTTCGAGAGCGGCTGTGAGCCACGCCTCGAGCGAGGGAAGTTTTCTCCATGCTCGTGAAACCCCTCCCCTGCCCGCCTGCCCACTCACTCAGCTGCCGCTTTCCAGAGAGTTAAGCCGGTTCTGTCTCTCCGCTGTTCGCAGCCCACTCACTCGCCAGGCTCTTTCTCCCCCCCTCTCTCTCGCTTCCCCCCCTCTCTCTCTCTCTTCCCCCCCATCTCTCTCTCTCTCTCTCCCCTCCTCTCTCTCTCTCTCTCTCCCCCACCTCTCTCTCTCTCCCCCCCCCCATCTCTCTCTCTTCCCCCACCTCTCTCCCCTGCAATCAACAATAATTAGTGCAGTTAAAACAGACTGGTTCCACCAAGATGCTGCACAGAACGCCACAGGAGATCCTTCTTCCCTGTGGCTATCAAACTGTACCACTCCTCCCCCCCTTTTCGTCGTGGGGTAGACTGACTCCCCAATCAATTTCCCTCCTGTGATAAATAAAGTTCTAATGTATCGTAATGTGTGGTGCTGTGTAATATAATTAAGATGTCATTGCTTTTCTTGTGACTAGGTGGTCTGTGGACAGAACTGTACCTTTATTGTTCAGGCCAATGGAACTGTGGTCGCTTTTGGAGAAGGTAGCTATGGACGCTTGGGTCAAGGAAACTCTGATGACCTCCACACGCCCACTGTCATTGCAGCATTGCAGGGTAAGCATGTGCAACACTCCACAACTGATGCAATTGCTCACTATTGATTCTCAAAATTGCCCCCTTTTTACCTTGCCCATTTCCATCCATATCCCTTCCTCTGGCTTGACACCACTCCTCTTCTCTCCTTATCTGACATCCTTTTGTTTATTTTTCATCTTTACTTTGTCACATTCCACCCATCTGCGAAACAACACAATACCCTTCCCCCTTCCACCCATCTGCGAATGAACACAATACCCCGCCCCCACCTTCACAAGAGCCTACCTATCACTTGCCAGGTTTCCTGCCTCATCCTGCCTCCTGCCTCCAGCTCGCTCTCCAACTACTATCAGTCTGAATGGATGTTGTCTATTTCCTGCACTGGCCTGTTGCGTTCCTCCTGCATTTTGTGTTTTGTTTAAGATTCTAACCTTTACAGTTCCTTAGACCTCCAGAGTATTCAGCATTTTGGTCCTTTTGCCAGGTTATGTTGTGATACAGTTAGTCACCTCATGTGGATCCGATGG
This sequence comes from Amblyraja radiata, assembly GCF_010909765.2. Classification (NCBI taxonomy): domain Eukaryota; kingdom Metazoa; phylum Chordata; class Chondrichthyes; order Rajiformes; family Rajidae; genus Amblyraja; species Amblyraja radiata. The sequence continues at coordinate 139,501,106 of NC_045956.1, forward strand.
TCATTCTATGGCTCTCGCTGAGAGTGGGGAAGTTTTCAGCTGGGGTGATGGTGACTATGGAAAGCTTGGACATGGAAATAGTGAAAGACAGCGCAGACCTAGGCAAATCGAAACGCTGCAGGGAGAAGACATAGTGCAGGTATGCCAACTCTTTCTCACACGGCGAAAAGATTGATAAGTTTTTGGTACACTTTTCATACAGTTACTTGTTTGTACTAATTGTCATCCACGGCAGTGGGTGTTGTGTACAGTGTTTTCTGTGAGTCCTGTGGGGTTGGCCTGGAGTGAGCACCAACAACACAAATAAAATGGAAATGCTTCATTCCTCCACAATAGTATGGATGTAATAATGTTTAACCCCACAAGCAACAATCCATGGCTCTCCATATCTGATGTCCATCAAGTACAAGAAACTTGGGAATAGGGCAGCTTTTCAAGATATGTACTTAATTATTGTTTCCAAGAAATTGAACTAAATTATGTTTCTTCCTGCTTGAATAGCTCTCTTGTGGATTTAAACATTCAGCTGTGGTAACAGTTCATGGAAAACTCTTTACCTTTGGGAGTGGAGATTATGGACGCCTGGGTCTCAGGAGTACATCCAACAAAATGCTGCCTGAAAAAGTGACGGCACTGGAAGATTATTCACTAGGACAGGTACTGATATCCAGAACTTGCTAGATCTATAAAGTAAATATCACGTGCAGTTGCATAATGACCCAACTTGCTTCTTTGAAAACCTGAGATATATTTGATCCCGGTCTGGTAATTTATTCATCTCATCAAGTGATGAATCATCTTGTACTTGCCCTTTACTGGTTATAGAAACATAGAAATTAGGTGCAGGAGTAGGTCCTTCGAGCCGTTAGAATGGTTAGAATGCACAGGCATTCTTACTCTCACTTGCCTTGCCCTTCACTCTAACAGTAGCATGCTTGCCCTAACTCTTGGCATCACACTTTTAAAAACATCACACTTTCCAGACGAGCCTTTGCCCACAAAGGACCTATCCAGTAAACCTTAGCAAGTTCTTTCCAGTTACCATCAGAGTTGGTTTTGCCCTAATGCAGAATTTTAACTTTGGGCCTGCACTGTCTTTACCTAGAATAAATCGGGCAATTTAAGAATTGGTCCAGGTAAATGTAACCTCTTCTTCTATATGTGGAAGAAATTAATTTCGATGGAAATTAAAGGGAAACGAAAAGAGGAGACTTCGCAGGTTTGCTTCAAGAGACTTTATTGCAAGATATCATGGAAAGATGGCGGCAGTAAACTGCTCACCAGTTCTCTGACTTCACTGCAGAATTATACTGTGCAGTAAACAACTTTTGTTTTTTGTTAGATACAACTATACGAAAATATACTTTGTCCTGTTATTAATCATGGATTTAAGAGAGAGTTAGATAGAGCTCCAGGGGCTAGTGGAATCAAGGGATATGGGGAGAAGGCAGGCACGGGTTATTGATAGGGGACGATCAGCCATGATCCCAATGAATGGGTGGTGCTGGCTCGAAGGGCCGAATGGCATCCTCCTGCACCGATTTTCTATGTTTCTAATATTTACTACATGGGTACCAATCATTTCATTAGTCATAGCATACCTTTTGTTTATGCCAATCTTACTCATCAACAGATACAAGTCAAACATAATACAAGGGCATCTTGACATTCTTCTATCTCATCTTTTAGGCGGCTCGCGCCACGATCCCTAATCCGAGCCAATCATAAACCCCCCCATTTACTGCCGTATTTTTATGCTACTAGCGGTGGGTACGGGGTTGTCTTCTGTAACTTCCTACAGAGGAAAACAAGCTTCCTTATCTCTGTCCTATCTTTGTTATGTTTACATTCACCATTCCCAGACAAGAGGTAATGCGTCTATAGCTTATTTTGCCCATTCTCACAATCCTCTTCTGCACCTGGTCAACGAGAGATGCCAATTGCCACATCCGCACACCCTTTCGTTACCTTGTTTAATTACGATCAAATTAAGTAAGAAAGGATTTTAATATTTTCTTCCACACTATGTTATCAAAGGGATCTTCCTCTTGCCCTGGAAGCCTACCAGGTGCATTCTATTTGGGAATACTGCCGGATGATTGATGCGGCCGGGCAGAAGGCAGGGCCTCTTCATGCATTACTCGCAACATTTTTCTCAGAGAAGATTTACTGGACTGATGCTAGGCATGGGCAGGGTGTCTCATAAGGTTTGGTTCGTGGGTCCTGAGTCTTCGGAGCTCCATCCCCAAATGACATTGCTAGCAAAGTCTGAAAATCTGAATGATTTTAAAAGCAGAAGTAGCCGTTGTGTTTATTCAAGATACATTTCTGGATATTAATGGAATTGAAGTATGTGGTGATAGGGCAGGAAAATGATATGGAGGTAGAAGATCTGCCATGATCTATTGAATGGCAAAGTGGCTGAGAGGCCTACTTCTCCTCCTAATTTGTTTGTTCAAATTTGACTACCTTGGCAGCCTGCATGCTTCACTTCCAAAACTGTCACTGAGATAGAATGGAAATGCCAAATTTAAGATGGAGGATCTGCCCATATTCTTGCAGAAGCAGATGAATGTATGTGGTTCACATTACTAAATAGTGAAGCAGGGTAGAAGACATGAATGGCATGTCATTTACTTCATGAGTTTGCAGAAAGTTTAAGATTATTTTTATAATAATTGCCATTATTCAATATTCATAGAAAAATGCATTTGCGGTTACTGTTCAGAAAAACTTAGAGCTTTAATTGTTGATTGCATTATTTATATATTTGCAAACTATTTCCATAAAGATATTGTTATAAAGCAAAGGTAGGGTTTCTTTCATTTCTGCAGGTGGCCTGTGGGTTGAATCACACTCTTGTGGTTTCATCAGACGGAATGACAGTGTGGTCCTTCGGTGATGGAGACTATGGAAAACTAGGCTTAGGAGCCTGTACTGTTAAATGCTGTCCCCAGGTGAGAACAAAACATAGACACAAAGAGCCCTCTACAGAAAGCACATTTGAAGAGCCCAATTTTTATTGAAGTTTTGTAGGGCCAATGCCACCTCATTCCTTTACAATTAAATATTTGACACAGTTACTGGAGTAAGTAATGCCCAAAAGTAATAGTTTACCAGATGGTGTTTTGGGAAAATACTTTTCAACATGGTTTTGGTGACAGCTTGGCTATATTGGATACAGGGCTATGAACAATAATTTTTGCTGCTAGATTTGTTAATTGAGCTCTGATAAGCATTGCAGAAGTGTTGAGAATAATGAATTAGCCTGGCTTTAAAAAGGAATGGAGCAAGAAAATATGATGCAACCAATTAAAACTAAAGCTTTACTTTCATTTCTTTGAGTTTCCCATTTCAGTTGTTAAAAAATAATATGTTTTACAGTGGGTCCAAAGAATCTGGTGCTGCGGCTGACAGTACCAGTTTCTTCAGGACCCACTAGAAAATATATGATTTTTTTTTAACTGAAATGGGTAACACAAAGAAATGAAAGTAAAGCTTTGGAAACTGCTCATGGGTGGTTTGAATGAAGTCATTGTTCTCAAATTGGCTTGTATGTAACCATTAGCATCATCATATGTATATCATGTTGAATAAAATGGTTCAGATTCTCTCTCTTTTTGCCTATTTTGAGATTTCGTGTCAGGCTGACTTTGCAGTAAAAAAAACAAATATCTGAGCATCCAAAACATTTTTTTTTTAAATTGAAGTGTAAATCAATTTCTGATATATTGATAGATAATCTCTGACAACAATCATCAGCTTTGATTTTTTTTTTTAACCGAGTAGAGAATTGAGGCCCTTTGCAATAAAGGAGTAAAGAAAATAGCTTGTGGAACCCAGTTTTCTGTTGCACTAACAAAGGATGGTCGTGTATTCACTTTTGGACAAGGTACATTTCTATCTCTTCCTATCTTTACCATAATATTATTGCAAGGAATAATTACGATATAACATTAAATTTATAAATTAGCAGAGACATTTAAAGATGCTTAGAGCAATCGTTATATTCTGAGGCTGCTTGGTTCAATGTCAGGTGTCAAGACCACCATGAAAGCATCAGACTATGTGTTACATTGATACCAGTGGGCAGATCCTGGCCTGTGGCTTACATTTGACTTCTGTGCCTGCATCTAGAATCGTAGCGTACTCGAGGAATCTACCGTGGCCATTACACGGCAGAACAATGCATGAGCAGAAAGGATGCCTTTGTATTTTTTAATTGATTGTTATCCATAATGATTAGAGACCTCAGAAAGTCTCCCAATTGTTTACTTGAGTTATCAAAGGAGGAGCTCATTCATAGATTATTGAATTACCACCAAAAAATATTCCAAGGCCAAAGGAGCTCTCCGAATAAGCATCTATTAGTATTTATTCAGAGAGCTCTCTTGGTACGTGTTGTATACATCTATTTGTACTTGTCTGTGAAGACAGTACATTCAACAGCATGAACAATTCTTGACAGAACTTAATTTCTTATTGAGACATGTTTTTTTTTTGTTTATTACGGTTGTTACAGAGTACTATGTTTACATATCTGTTGTGCTGCTGCAAGTAAGAATTTTATTGTTTCGTTTTGGGACAATAAAACACTCTCTTGACTCTTGGGGGGGGGGGAAATTCAAAGCATAGCGCATTGGAGGGCAACAAGATTAAGTCTAATACAAAGAATCTCCAAGCAATCAAAATAAGGCAGTGATCAGCTATAATTTAAATGTTGAGGACTGGGATGTCTTCTCAGAATACTTTGTTTATTATAATTTTTTAGAGCGTCTTATTGGCCTGCCAGATTCCTTGCTGCGTAATCACAACCGCCCACAGCAGGTGCCTGCGTTGGAATCAATGTTCGTGGAAGATATTGCAGTAGGATCAGAGCATACACTTGCTCTGTGCTCCACAGGAGATGTATTTGCCTGGGGATGTAATTCTGAAGGTCAGGTAAATACATCTACTTTCAATTTTTGAGAAATAATTTCTTCAGAATCATATTGAACCTGACAGTCCATTACAAAGTTGCATTTCAATTCATTGGAAATGATAACCAGTTTCATCAAAATGATTTTGACAAAAAATAGAATTTCCATAGAAGTTTACATTTAAGACTGAAAAGTTGTTAAACTAATTTGTCGGCTGACCTGTGCATTAAGCCATTTGTCATGGTTCATGAGTGAGCAACCCCAGCCAGAAATGTCATTGAAATAATTGTTTTTGTTGTGCTTAGTTATCTGATATCAATGCACAACAGTTAGATCACCACGATAGATTGAGCCCTCTTCATTAGAGCAATGAATGTTCAGTCAGGATTCCTGTACCTTATTCTTGAGTCGCAATAACAAAATAGGCATAATTATCATTACTGACCTATCTAACATGACTTCTGAAGAAGGGTCCTGACCCAGAACGTCACCTATCCTTATCCTCCAGAGATGCCTGACCCGCTGAACTACTTCAGCACCTTGTGTCGATTTTGGACACCAGCATCTGCAGTTCCTTGTATCTTCCTCTAACTTATTGCTTTATATTTTCCAGTAAAAGATTTGATTCCCTTCCACTTCTGTTTGTTCATTCCATATCAATAGACAATAGGTGCAGTAGGCCATTCGGCCCTTGGAGCCAGCATCGTCATTCAGTGTGATCATGGCTGATCATCCACAATCTATACCCCGTTCCTGCCTTCTCACCATATCCCTTGACTCCGCTATCTTTAAGAGCTCTATCTAACTCTTTCTTGAAAGCATCCAGAATTGGCCTGCACTGCCTTCTGATGCAGAGAATTCCACAGATTCACAACTCTCTGGGTGAAAAAGTTTTTCCTCATCTCTGTTCTAAATGGCCTACCCCTTATTCTTAAACTGCGGACTCCCCCAACATTGGGAACACGTTTATAACAAGAGGAATCGAATAAAGGAGCAAAGAGGTCCTTCTGCAGTTGTACAGAGCCCTAGTGAGACCACACCTGGAGTATTGTGTGCAGTTTTGGTCCCCTAATTTTAGGAAGGACATTCTTGCTATTGAGGGAATGCAGCGTAGGTTTACAAGGTTAATTCCTAGGATGGCGGGACTGTCATATGCTGAGAGAATGGAGCAGCTGGGCTTATACACTCTGGAGTTTAGAAGGATGAGAGCGGATCTCATTGAAACGTATAAGATTGTTAAGGGCTTAGACACACTAGAGGCAGGAAACATGTTCCCGATGTTGGGGGAGTCCAGAACCAGGGGCCACAGTTTAAGAATAAGGAGTAAGCCATTTAGTACGGAGATGAGAAAACACTTTTTCTCACAGAGAGTGGGGAGTCTGTGGAATTCTCTCTCGGAGGGCGGTGGAGGCAGTTTCTCTGGATGCTTTCAAGAGAGAGCTAGATAGGGCTCTTAAAAATAGCGGAGTCAGGGGATTTGGGGAGAAGGCAGGAACGGGGTACTGATTGGGGATGATCAGCCATGATCACAGTGAATGGCGGTGCTGGCTCGAAGGGCCAAATGGCCTACTCCTGCACCTATTGTCTATTATTTCCTGCCTCTAGCGTGTCCAAACCCTTAATAATATGTTTCAATAAGATGCCCTCTCATCCTTCTAAATTCCAGTGTATACAAACCCAGCTGCTCCATTCTGTCAACATATGACAGTCCCGCCATCCCGGTATCAACCCTGTGAACCTACGCTGCACTCCCCCAATGGCAAGAATGTCCTTCCTCAAATTTGGAGACCAAAACTGCACACAATACTCCAGGTGTGGTCTCACTAGGGCTTTGTACAACTGCAGAAGGATCTCCTTGCTCCTATACTCAACTCTTGAAATGAAGGCCAACATGCCATCAGCTTTATTCACTGCCTGCTGAACCTGCATGTTTGCTTTCAGTGACTGATGAACAAGGACCCCCAGATCTCGTTGTACTTCCCCTTATCCCAACTTGACACCATTCAGATAATAATCTGTCTTCCTGTTTTTGCCACCAAAGTGGACAACCTCACATTTATCCACATTAAACTGCATCTACCCACTCACCCGACCTGTCCAAGTCACCCTGCATCCTCATAGCCTCCTCCTCACAGTTCACACTGCCACCCAGCTCTTTGTCATCTGCAAATTTGCTAATGTTACTTTTAATCCCTTCATCTAAATCATTAATATATATTGTAAATAGCTGCGGTCTCAGCACTGAGCCTTACGGTACCCCACTAGTCACTGCCTGCAAGGCCATTCTGAAATGGACCCGTTATTTCCTTGTTTCCTGTCTGCCAATCAAATCACTTGTTTCCTGTCTGCCAACCAATTTTCTATCCATGTCAGTACCCTACCCCTAATACCATGTGCTCTAATTTTGCCACTAATCTCCTATGTGGGACCCTATCAAAGGCTTTCTGAAAGTCCAGGTACACTACAAGCATGATTTCCCCTTCGTAAATCCATGCTGACTTGGACCGATCCTTTTACAGCTATCCAAATGTGCCACTATTTCATCTTTTATAATTGACTCCAGCATCTACCACCAATGTCATGCTAACTGGTCTATAATTCCCTGCTTTCTCTCTCCCGCCTTTCTTAAAAAGTGGGATAACATTAGCTACCCTCCAATCCACAGGAACTGATCCTGAATCTATAGAACTTTGGAAAATGATCCACGATTCTTCACGATTGATCACGATCAATGCATCCACGTTTTCTAGAGCCACTTCCTTAAGTACCCTGGGATGCAGACTATCGGGCCCTGGGGATTTATCAGCCTTCAGTCCCAACAGTCTACCCAACACCATGTCCTGCCTAATGTGAATTTCCTTCAGTTCCTCCGTCACCCTAGGTCCTCTGGACACTAGTACATCTGAGAGATTGTTTGTGTCTTCCTGACTGAAGACATTTGCACCATTGAATCACAAGATAGTGAGTTTACATCCAACTCCAAGATATGAGCACACCACCAGAGATATAATTAATGAAAATGAAAATTGTAGAAATTCTCCTTTTCTATCCATGTCAGCACTCTACTCCCAATACCATGTTCCCTAATTTTGCGCACTAATCTCCTATGTGGGATCTTATCAAATGCTTTCTGAAGGTCCATGTAAACTACATCCGCTGGCTCTCCCTTGTCCATGTTCCTAGTTACATCATCAAACAATTCCAGAAGATTAGTCAAGCATGATTTCCCCTTCGTAAATCCATGTTGACTCAGACCAATCCTGTTACTGCTATCCAAATGTGCCGCTATTTCATATTTTATGATTGACTCCCAGCATCTTCCCCACCACCAATGTCCGGCTAACTGGTCTATAATTCCCTGTTTACTCTCTCCATCCTTTCTTAAAAAGTGGGATAACATTAGCTACCCTCCAATCCACAGGAACTGATCCTGAATCTATAGAACATTGGAAAACATCAGTCTACCCAACACCATTTCCTGCCTAATGTGGATTTCCTTCACTTCCTCCGTCACCCTAGGTCCTCTGGACACTAGTACATCTGAGAGATTGTTTGTGTCTTCCTGACTGAAGACAGATCCAAATTACCTGTTCAACTCATCTGCCATTTCCTTGTTCCCAATAATAAATTCACCTGGTCTTAACTATTTTTTTCCTCTTCACATACCTAAAGAAGCTTTGGCTAGCTTACCTTCGTACCTCATCTTTTCTCCCCGTATTGCCTTTTTAGTTATCTTCTGTTGATCTTTAAAAGTTTCCCAATCCACTGAATTCCTGGTGATCTTTGTTATACTTCTCTTTTATTTTTATACTCGCCTTAACTTCCCTTGTAAACCACAGTTGCCCCTTACTCCCCTAGGAATCTTTCTTCCTCTTTGGAATGAACTGATCCTGCACCTTCTGTATTATTCCCAGAAATACCTGCCATTGTTGTTCCACTGTCATCCCTGCTAGGGTATCTTTCCAGTCAACTTTGGCCAGTACCTCCTAATGGCTCCTTTACCTCGAGTTCCCTTATCAAATCCGGTTCATTACTCAACACTATATCCTAAAAGAGAAAGCAGTTTTTTTAAATGGAGAAAGCAGACAATACAATAATTTAACGGATTATTTCTCTACCAATCTCTGCTTTACTAATCTGGTGTTATTTAAATGTGTTGGTTCTGTTTAGCCTGCTTTTCATTTCTATAATATGTTTTTTTTGGTCAAAACTCCTCTATCCATCTGGTCATCTCTATATCGTATAGCCATCTTGTAAGATAGTGATGTATTTTTTTTATTTCAATAGCTTGGACTAAGTCATGCCAATCAAGTTAAAGAGCCAACATTAATTACTGCACTTCAAGGGAAGAATATTCGTCAGATTTCAGCTGGCCGGTGTCACAGTGCAGCGTGGACTACCCCTCCTCCTACCACAAGAGCTCCAGGTAACAATTACGTTAACGTGATGCTGCAAAAAGTACTAATGAACCTATACTGATGTATAGTGGTTTGGGTATCTGAGGAAGGATATTCTGGTCACTGAAGGAGTGTAACCTGACTGCTTCCTGGGATGGCAGGTATGATATATGAAGAGGGTGGGTCCGAGATCAGGGTCCCTGGCCCAAGGAAAACAAAGTAGGTCTTTTCCCAGAGAATTGTAAGCTGTAGGAATTCTCTACTACGGAGACCAGTTGATGGAATACATATTCAAGTAGAAATTGAATATTTTGTATGGTCCATCAAGAACAGGGTATTGAATTTGGATGATCAGCCATGATCGTACTGAAAGGCAGAGCAAGCTTGGAGGGCTGAAAAACCCTATTCCTATCTATGTTGTAGCAACTGATACCTGCAAGGTTATTAGTTCATCAGATCATGGACTTATCTGAAATAATTTGAAAATGGAATTTAAGAAAACCTGTGGCTTGGGATGGTATTGAGGTGTAGGGTACCTAAGGGGTGACAGCAAAGGTTTAAAGAATATTGGCTTTGTGTATTTACTTGGGTCTTCCATTCTTATATATTACTTTTAATATTAAATTAGTTTGAGTGCTTAACCTGAGCAGATGCACCATCTTTTTTATAAAGAATATCTAGTTCAAACCCAAACCCAAGCTCACCACTCCGCACTGGACCACTTGGTCAATAAAATCACTTGCGTCAGGCTGTTGTTTATAGACTACAGCTCGGCGTTCAATACCATCATCCCTTCTAAGAATATAAAGCGCATAATAGGCGGAGTCACTACTAACAAGCGCTATAATTGGCTAGTATGAAATAGCCAATCTACATCTTTCCTTGTAGAAACAAAAGAAGCATCGGTGACTAAGCAATATTTGTGGAACATTAATAACACATTTGGGGAAGTTTGTAAAATTACACAAAATCACCGTATCTAATGGGTGGCCTGCAACTGTTGCGTCTGTAGACGGCTCCGTCCGCTTCAACCAGATAAGAGCGCGGTTAAATTTTTTTAAATGTTGATACAAAAAAAAGCTGGTTACCAAGCTCAAGGAACTGGGTCTCTGCACATCCCTCTGCAATTGGATCCTCTACTTCCTCATCCACAGACCACAGTCTGTTCGAATAGGCAGAAATACTTCTTCCTCATTAACAATCAGTACAGGAGCACCTCAAGGCTGTGTGCTCAGCCCCTGCTCTACTCATTCTATACCCATGACTGTGTAGCCGGACACAGTGCGATCTCCATCTTCAAATTCGCAGACGACACGACCGTTGTTGGACGAATTTACAGATGGTGATGAATCAGAGCACAGAAGTGAGATCGGCCGATTGACCAAATGGTGCCAGCACAACAACCTGGCTCTCAATATCAGTAAAACCAATGAACTGATTGTGGACTTTGGAAGAGGAAGGATGAGGACCCAGAATCCTGTTTATATCAATGGGTCGATGGGTGGAGAGGGTCAAAAACTTCAAATTCCTGGGCGTGCGTATTTCGGAAGATCTTTCCTGGACCTAGCACACTGATACAATTATAAATAAAGCACATCAGCACCTCTACTTCCTGAGAAGACTACGGAGATTTGATATGTCAAAGAGGATTCTCTTGAACTTCTACAGGTGCACAGTAGAGAGCATATTGACTGGTTGCATCGTGGACTGGTTCGGCAACTTGAACGCCCAGGAGCGAAAAGCCTGCAAAAAGTTGTGAACACTGTGCAGTCCATCACCGATTCTGACCTCCCCACCGTCGAAGGGATTTATCGGAGTCACTGCCTCAAAAAAGGCTCGATGCAGGAAGATTGTTCCCGATGTTGGGGAAGTCCAGAACAAGGGGTCACAGTTTAAGTATAAGGGGGAGGTTTTTTAGGACCGAGATGAGAGAAACATTCTTCACACAGAGAGTGGTGAATCTGTGGAATTCTCTGCCACAGAAGGTATTTGAGGCCAGTTCATTGGCTATATTTAAGAGGGAGTTAGATGTGGCCCTTGTGGCTAAAGGGATCAGGGGGTATGGAGAGAAGGGGGGGGGGGGAGGAGAGGGGGGGTTGTTACCGAACTGAACTCACTGTGGAATGAATCCATTAACGGAGCCACTCTGCTGCTGGATTCTACGTTGTCCCTGCCTTCCCTCTGGAAGCCTCCTCGTCCCCATCAGATGCGGAGTTCCCAGAGTCCTGGTTAAACGCGGGGGCCGCTCACGGTTAAGTCTGTGAAAGCGGCCCCATCAGAGACTGTGAGCAGCAGCAGGGTTCACTATAGGAAGGACCATTGCGCCTATTGTAGCGGTTCTGGCAACAGCTGGCGTTCTGCTCTGTCTGGGGGGAGAGGGCGAGTGGGGGTGAAGGGTGGGAGAGGAAGGAGAGGATGGGGGAGAGAGGTGAAGTGAGGGGGGGGGGTTGGAGTGAGTGGGCAGGCGGGCGGGCTGGAGTCCATCAGCGGGAGGCGTGGCGCAAGCGTACTTGGAGGCATACTGGAGGCAGGTGGGCCTGGATTGGTCGGCATGTGGGCATTTTGGCGGTTAAGTCTGTAAAGCGGTCCCATCAGAGTCTGAGCAGCAGCAGGGTTCACTATAGGAAGGACCATTGCGCCTATTGTAGCGGTTCTGGCAACAGCCGGCGTTCTGCTGTCTGGGGGGAGAGGGCAAGTGGGGGTGAAGGGGGGGAGAGGATGGGGAGAGAGGTGAAGTGGGGGGGGGGGAAGTGAGCGGGCAGGGGGGATGCGCAATCGTGTCCAGCAGCGGGAGGCGTGGCGCGAGCATTCTTGAAGGCATACTGGAGGCATGTGGGCATTGTGATACCAGCAGCTGGTAAGAGCCGTTTAGATCTTAAAAATTGAGTGTTGTTTGAGTTTTGTGATCAATTTTACTCAAAATCTGGGAAAATATTTGACCAAGGAGTGGATGTGCGAATGTAAAAGTAAAATCGCTAGCGAAATGGTAAAAATGTCAGCGTTTTTGCGTCTGATTTGCGCGGAGTAACGAATCAAATGCAAAACGACGTACATCCACACACACACTGAGTTTTAAAAGTATACTAGACCAAGTGCAGACCCGTTGGGTCTGTTTCCCCAACGGCGTTTGCGGGTGGGGTGGGGGGGGGGTTGGGGGGGGCTGCGGAAACACACTCACATTAACCACACCCCAAACACACAGGTGGGGGGAGGGGGGTGAGAAGAGGGGAAGGAGGGGAGAGGAGGAGGAGGAAAAGGGGCAGATTTGGAAGGGAAAGGAGAGCGGGGTAGGGGGTGAGAGAGGGGGATGGGGAGAGAGATGTGTGGAAGGGGAGGGATGGGGAGGGAGGGGGAGAGGTGTGGGGCGAGAGGGTAGAAAGAGTGGGGAGGGAGAGTGGAGGGGGAAGGGGGAGAGAAGTGGAAGCGTGGGGTGGGAGGGGTAGGGGGAGTGGTGGAAGAGGGACAGAGGGATAGGGGATGGGGGCGGAGGGAGATGGAAGGGGGTGGGGTAGAGAGTGAACGGGGTGGGGGAGAGAGGGATGGGTGGGAGAGGGAGAGGGGTGAGGAGAGGGAGACATAGAAACAAGATTCTATAAGATCACCCCTCAATCTTCTAAATTCTAGCGAGTACAAGCCGAGTCTATCCAGTCTTTCTTCATATGAAAGTCCTGACATCCCAGGAACCAGTCTGGTGAACCTTCTCTGTACTCCCTCTATGGCAAAAATGTCTTTGGGCATTGGGCATTGTGACATCACACGATGACACGGTCACCAGGGGCTGGGGCTTGTGCAAAGGCATATGTAAATGGATCCATCGCGATTGGACATCTGCGAGCATTGGGCATTGTGACATCACACGATGGGAACGAATCAAAAGGCAGAAAGGCAGCCGGACTGCAGGCACACAGTTTTATATATTAGATAGATAGATATATATATTACTAGACCAAGTGCAGACCCGTTGGGTCTGTTTCCCCAACGGCGTTTGCGGGGGGGTTGGGGGGGGCTGCGGAAACACACTCACATTAACCACACCCCAAACACACAGGTGGGGGGAGGGGGGTGAGAAGAGGGGAAGGAGGGGAGAGGAGGAGGAGGAAAAAGGGCAGATTTGGGAGGGAAAGGAGAGCGGGGTAGGGGGTGAGAGAGGGGGATGGGGAGAGAGATGTGTGGAAGGGGAGGGATGGGGAGGGAGAGGAGGAGGGAGGGAGGGGGAGAGGTGTGGGGTGAGAGGGTAGAAAGAGTGGGGATGGAGAGTGGAGGGGAAGGTGGAGAGAAGTGGAAGCGTGGGGTGAGAGGGGTAGGGGGAGTGGGAGTGGTGGAAGAGGGATAGGGGATGGGGCGGGGGGGAGATGGAAGGGGGTGGGGTAGAGAGTGAATGGGGTGGGGGAGAGAGGGATGGGTGGGAGAGGGAGAGGGGTGAGGAGAGGGAAACATAGAAACATAAGATTCTATAAGATCACCCCTCAATCTTCTAAATTCTAGCGAGTACAAGCCGAGGGGTGAGGAGAGGGAAACATAGAAACATAAGATTCTATAAAATCACCCCTCAATCTTCTAAATTCTAGCGAGTACAAGCCGAGTCTATCCAGTCTTTCTTCATATGAAAGTCCTGACATCCCAGGAATCAGTCTGGTGAACCTTCTCTGTACTCCCTCTATGGCAAAAATGTATTTGGGCATTGGGCATTGTGACATCACACGATGACACGGTCACCTGGGGCTGGGGCTGGTGCAAAGGCATATGTAAATGGATCCATCCCGATTGGACATCTGCGAGCATTGGGCATTGTGACATCACACGATGGGAACGAATCAAAAGGCAGAAAGGCAGCCGGACTGCAGGCACACAGTTTTATATATTAGATAGATATATATATATGTGTGTGTGTGTACTTGTGAGTATGTATGTATACACACTGAACTTTTTTCTCTCGTTTATCATATTGTTTACAGTGTACTATGTTTACATATTCTGTTGTGCTGCAGCAAGTAAGAATTTCATTGTTCTATCTGGGACACATGACAATAAAACACTCTTGACAATTAGAGATAACATTAAATATGTTCCAATACCAGAGATCTATATCCTGAGAGCATTAAAGCATTTTCTTTTAAATGAATGGCATTGAGGTTAAGCAAGCCTTGTAGTGGCCATTTGGCTTGTTTTGTGTGTCATTAATTATGGCATGTGTCTTTAAATTTTAGACTGCCCGTTATATTGTGGGTGGATTTATGACGTATTGTAGGGCGTGTTTGGAGCTAAGTTTCTTGCGCAGAAGCTTAGTTTTTAGTTTAGTTTTGGACCAGCATGGGGAAGGTATACACTTTGACCATGCAAAGTATAACAGAGACACAAGGAGTTTTCTAACGCTTAATGCAATAAGCTGGAGTTCGATGAAGATTATAGTGTACGAGTCGGAAGAAGTTTGAATGTACCTTGTGAATGTACCGTCTGAAGAAGGGTTTCAGCCCGAAACGTTGCCTATTTCCTTCGCTCCATAGATGCTGCTGCACCCGCTGAGTTTCTCCAGCATTTTTGTGTACCTTCGATTTTCCAGCATCTGCAGTTCCTTCTTGAACACTTTGAATGTACCTTATTGTTTTTCATCAACAATAAAGAATTTATTAATAATAGGACTGTGTTTTGAAGATTTATCTGTGAAGAGACTCTGAAGGTCCCCGACGGAGAGCTTGCATGCGTACAAAAACATTCTCCTTAACCATGTAGTCCATTTAACAGCTAGAGGGAGTAATCTCTTGAATGATATAAAAATCTGCCGCTACAAGCCTTTTTGGAATACGTATTATTATTGTGGCTACAGTTGTGTGAGCAATGGACTTTAATCCGATCAAGTTGCACTTTGGAAGGTCGAATAAGGGGAAGGTATACAGTTAATGACAACCCTTAACAGCATTCATGTACAGAGGGATCCTGAGGTCCAAGTCCATTGCTCCCTGATAGAGGCAACACAAGTAGATAAAGTGGTGAAGAAGGCATGGTATGCTTACCCTCATTGTTTTGGTTATTGAATATAAGTCAGAAAATTATGTAGTTTTATAGGACGTTGGTAAGACTGCATTTGGAGGATTTTGCACAGTTCTGATCGCTCCATTACCCAGAAGGATGGGGAGGATTTGGAGAGAATAGCAGAATGTTGCCTAGACTAGAGGATATTAGAGTCATAGTCAAACAGCACGGAAATAGGCCTTTAGGCCCAACTTGCCCATGCCGGCCAAGATGTCCCATCTACACTAGTCCTACCTGTCCACTTTTGCATGTACAGGTGCACAACCTTTTATCCGAAGATCCAAATAACGAAAACCTCCGAAAAGCGGCCATTTTTTCGGTCCTTGAAGAAAGGTCCTTGAAAACGTTCACCGAGGGCGGCCCGCAGAGGTGACAGCGGAACCTCCGGTCGGTCCTCGAAGAAAGGGGAACTAAATCCCCATTCATAAAAGAGAAGGTGAGGGTATATTGCGCGGGAGGGTTAATAATTGACAATATGCTGCTGCCTGCCCACTGAGTTAAAAGTTCCCATGGGAGACTCACGATACACAGTGTATCGAGCAACAGATTGTCGCTCCCTTCAGTTTCACCCCACCTACACCCCTCTGCTTCCCGGCCATGTGTGTGACCCCTTCCCTCCCCTCTCCAGCTCCCCGCCCATTGCACCGGCGCGGGGGCTTTGCACTGTCTTCAAGTCGGCGATGCCAGCAGGACCAAAGATCTTATAGCTCCGCTATAGGATCTTTGAGCAGGACCGTGCCAGTCACTGGAGATGTCAGGACCAACGGGACACCGACCCCCAGGCCCACTGCAAGCACGGAGATCCCAGAGACCCACAGCCAGCAGCAGCCCAGCCCCGTTCCAACTCCAGAGGAAAACTGCAAACTGGCCGGAGACGTCAGGACCACCAGAAGCCGTTCCCCGAGCTGCGCCCCCTCATCGGGACACCGAGCCCCAGGCCCACTGCAAGCACGGAGATCCCAGAGACCCACAGCCAACAGCAGCCCAGCCCCGCTCCAACTACAGAGGAACCTGGGTTGTGGATGACGGGGCGCAGCTCGGGGCGTCGTAGGGGCCCATCGGGGAGCGGGTTCCTGTTGGTCCTGACGTCTCCGGCCACCTGCCATCCTCCGGGAACTGTACCACCCTTGCAGGAGAGTGGGGTTGTTTGCAGTTGCAGAGGGAGGGGGCAAGGGCGGTACAGTTCCCAGTCTCAGCTCCAGTCCAGGGGGGTGGCCGGAGACGTCAAGAGCAATGGGACACCGACCCCCAGGCACACTGCAAGCACGGAGATCCCAGAGACCCACAGCCAGCAGCAACTCCAGCCCAGCCCCGCTCCAACTCCAGAGGAACACGTAGGGGCAGAAGTGATGGTGTGCAAGGTACGTCTTGTTCTTGGGGTGGCGGATGAGGGGGCGCAGCTCGGGCTGTGGGCAAACTGCCACTTGTCGCTGTAGTGGCCCATCGGGGAGTGAATTCCTCTGGAGTTGGAGGGGGAGGGGGGTATTGTACTGTTTGATCGCCCCCTGCTATCCCAGGGACAGGGAGACACAGCGGCTTTTTAGACTGGTGGGCAATCACTTCCAAAGTTCTGCCCACACAGTCAGTACACCTCTCCTACACTGCATTTCATACAAACATTTATTCTGCAAGAAAAAACTACATTGAAGATGCAAACTCGCGACCGAGTAACTGCCGGGATCAAGGAGCAAACTCGCGACCTTGCGGATATGAGCCGAGCACTCTACCACTGAGCCAGCCCTTAAAATCTACGCTACAAATTTTCCATTCCGAAGACCGACAAATTCTGAATTACGAAAAGTGTCTGGTCCCAAGGCTTTCGGATAAAAGGTTGTGCACCTGTATTAATGACAGCGTAGTTTTGAAGCACGATGTAAAGAGCACATGCAAAAAATGTAATACATTTATTTATTTTAAAACCTAAAATAAACCAAACTCTTGTTAAATGGGTGACCTGACATTTCAAACTCTGCGATGATTTTTCTCTGCAAGATGTATAGATGTCTAGCTGAATTAACCTCGGATGAATTTAGAGAAATAACATACTATTTTTAAAATTATAGGTACCACGGTTCCTGTTCAACTTGGTATACCACCGATGATACCCCCTCAGTATGGCGTGCTTAAAGACTGCTGCCCAGAAACCCTCACAAATAGACTGCGGGTTCTGTTTCACTTCTCTGATCTGATGCACAAGTCTTGGCGACTATTAAATCTCAACTCTAATAATCAGGTATTACTTTTTTATTGTGTTCGGAATAATGGTTGTTAATCAGTTGTTTATTATTTTTTAGAATTCATTAATTGGTGTAATTGCTGATGAGCTCAGAATTTAAAGAATAGTGTTGGACATCTCCCTTTCCTCATTTTTCGATACAATATTATACGATAGAACTTTATTTATCGCAGGAGGGAAATTGATCTGCCAACAGTCATTATACATGGAACATGGAATTAAAGTGATTACTAGAAAGGATTGAGGATGTGCAAAGATTGGGGGGGAGGGGGAGGGGGAGGGGGGGGGGGGGGGGGGGGGGGGAGTCAGTCTACCCCTTGACCAAAGAGGGAGGACTTTTACAGTTTGATATCTACAGGGAAAAATGATTTACTATGGTGCTCTGTATTGCATCTTGGTGGAAGCAATCTGTTGCTGAAGGTGCTCCTCAGGTTGACCAGTGTGTCATGGAGGGGGTGAGCTGTATTATCCAGGATGCTCCGCAGTTTGAGGAGCATCCTCCCCTACAAGACCACCTCCCATTAATCCAACTCCGCCCCAGGACGGAGCCAGCCTTCCTGATGAGCATGTTAATCCTGTTGGCGTCCGCGGCCTTCACCCTGCTGTCCCAGCACACAACAGCGAAGATGATGGCACTGGCTATCACTGATTGCTAGAACATCTGTAACATCTCACTGCAGACATTGAAGGAGCGGAGCCTTCTCTAAATGTGCAGCCAGCTCTGTCCCTTCTTGTACAGAGCCTCAACGTTCCAGGACCTGTCCAGGTTACTGTCCAGGTAAACTCCAAGGTATTTATACTCCTTGGTAAACTGCACATCCACACCATTGATGGAGATGGGGGACAGGTGTGTTCATCTCCTCCTAAAGTCCACCACTAACTCCAAAGTCTTATATTGAATTGTAAGTGCTAAATCATTGCACTCCCACCCATTTTATGTCCCCAGATTACTTCCTAGTGTTTTCCAAGCAACTTGCTGTACTTCCTGCTTGGCAGATCTGGAAATTGAGAAAACTGGAGTCTCCAATGCTGATCCCCCCCCCCCCCCCCCCCCCCCCCCCCTATGTTTGAAGTAAAATGTTGGCAGTGATCCTCTGATCACTGATTCCAGCTTCCCCACCACACAGAGGCCACTATTGATAATTATGGCCCCATGATACTACCACAAAGCTTCCTCAAATTCCATACTTTATCAAATAACTTCAGAAAGTCCATGTAAGAAATATCCAATGATGCTCATAACTCCATAGAATGTTAATGCTAACTTACTTTGTCAAAATATATGACAACACTAATTACGTTGAACCTGGTCACAAATCCGAGAAAAAGAAATGCGTTTTCACATCAAAAAGCTCAACAACTTCAGATACTCAAAATTTGAAATTAAAACAGAAAATGGTGGAAATACTCGATAGGTGAGCAGGCATCTTGGAGAGAAACAGAGATGATGTTTCAGAAATTCTATAAGAAAGATGTTTTATTATATCCAGCCGTAGCTCAGAGCATATTTGAAAAATCCGTTCTAAATAACTGGTCATAAGTTCATGTTCTATAAGCAGAATAAGGCCATTCGGGCCATCAAGTCTACTCTGCCAGTCACTCATGGCTGATCTATCTTTCCTTCTCAACCCCATTCACCTGCTTTCACCCCGTAAGCCCTGACACCCTTACTAATCAAAGTGCTCTACTATTCAAACTAAACAAGAGTGTAGATTTTTTGTTTTATAGTGAATATGCCCAAATGCAAGAGCGGAAACTATAGGCCGGTTAACCTGACTTTTGTGGTCGGTACGATTTTAATCAATTACACAGTATTTGGAAGTTCACAATAAAATAGGCCAGCGTAGTTTTGTGAAGGGAAGATCTTGCCTGACAAATCTGTTGGAGTTCTTTGAGGAATCTAAATAGCAGGACAGACAGAGGGGAGGCAGTAGATGTTGTTTACCTAGATTTTCAGACGGCCTTCGATAAGGTGCCTCACGTCAGGCTGCTAGGTGAGAGCCCATGGTATTGAAGGGAAGATACCAGCATGAATAGTGGGTTGGCTGGATGGCAGAAGACATAAAGTTCCAAGAAAAGGCGCTTTTTCAGGTTGGCTGCCAATGACTAATGGAGTTCCGCAAGGGTCGGTGCTGGGACCGCTTCTCTTCACGTTGTCTAAATGATTTGGATAAGGGGATTGAAGGCTTTGTGGCCAAGTTTGCAGATGATAGGTCGAGGGGCAGGCAGTGTAGAGGAAGCAAGGACGCTGCAGACAGGTTAAGAGAATGGGCAGAGACGTGGCAGATGAAATTCAGTATAGCAAAGTGCGGAGTCATGCATTTTGGTAATAAGAATAAAGGCGTAGATTATTATTGTCTAAATGGAGAGAGAATCCAGAAATCGGAGATGCAAAGGGACTTGGGAGTGCTTGTGCAGGACTCCCGAAAATGTAATTTGCAAGTCGAATTGTGACCGAGAACATACTAGGCATAAGAGATTAATGTTATGTATGTTGAGTTGGAATCGAGAACAAGACTATATGTGAAAGCAGTGTTCACTTTGGCAATGCCATTGAGTTGGCCAAATTTTCTTGCAACATGAACGGTAACATGCAATGTACATTTAAACCACTGGTATGCATTCAGCCCTTCAAGCCAGCATCGCCATTCATTGTGATCATGGCTGATCATCCCCAATCAATAACCCGTGTCATCCTTCTCCTCATATCCCTTGATTCCACTAGCCCCTAGAGCTCTATCTAACTCTCTCTTAAATCCATCCAGTGACTTGGCCTCCACTGCCCTCTGTGGCAGGGAATTCCATAAATTAACAACTCTCTGGGTGAAAAAGTTTTTTCTCATCTCAGTCTTAAATGGTTTCCCCTTTATTCTAAGACTGTGGCCCCTGGTTCTGGACTTGCCCAACATTGGGAACATTTTTCCTGCATCTAGCTTGTCCAGTCCTTTTATAATTTTATATGTTTTTATAAGAACGCCCCACATCCTTCTAAACTCCTGTGAATACAAGCCTAGTCTTTTCAATCTTTCTTAATATGACAGTCCCGCCATCCCAGGGATCAATCTTGTGTACCTACGCTGCACTGCCTCAATCACAAAGATGTCCTTCCTCAAATTAGGAGACCAAAACTATACACAATACACAATGTGGTCTCACCAGAGACCTATACAACTGCAGAAGAACCTCTTTACTCCAATACTGAAATCCTCTTTTTATGAAGGCCAACATTCCATTAACTTTCTTCACTGCCTGCTGTACCTGTAAGCCAACTTTCAGTGACTGGTGTACAAGGATGCCCATGTCTCACTGCACCTCCCCCTTACCTAACCTAACCCCATTGAGATAATAATCTGCCCCCTTGTTTAAACTAAGATAAATTTCCATTACTACTGCTTTCAACAAAAGCAAGGGCGGCGCAATGGCGGAGTGGTAGAGTTGCTGCTGTACAGCGCTTGCAGTGCCGGAGACCCGGGTTCAATCCCCACTACGGTGCTGTCTACAGAGTTTGTTGTTCTCCCTGTGACCACGTGGGTTTTTTCCGAGATCTTCAGTTTCCTCCCACACTCCAAAGAGTACAGGTATGTAGGTAAATTGGCTTGATAAATGTAAAAATTGTCCCTAATGTGTGTAGGATAGTGTTAGTGTGCGGGTATCGCTGGTCGGAGCAGACCCGGTGGGCCGAAGGGTCTGTTTCCGCGCTGTATCTCTAAACTAAACTAAAAAGTCATATTTTCCAATGATTTACGGTTTATCTTTGTAGAATTGTGAATGGTATTGTTCTGATATTTGCAGTTTATCTGAACTAATTTCCCTTGGAGAAAGAACAACTATAAACTCACCAAAAGCAAATAAAACTGCAGATGCTAGAATGTAAAACAGAAACAGAAAATGCTGGAAGTAACTAACCTTTCCATCAATGGAAAGAGAAACCAGTGGACATTTTGGGTCAGGGATGCTTCCTTAGCACAGAGATCCTTCAAAAATTTAGATTTAATTTCAGCTGAATGGACACATTCTCATCTTTGCCATCTTATTCACCTGTTATTTCTTTGTTCAGTGGATAGTCACTAACTGGGGAAGCACAGCTGTATGTAAGGTTCTTTCTAATGTACGTTTTGAGTTCCCAGAAAATTGTTTATCTTGAATAAGTTTTAAATATTTAAACTAAGTTTCAGTGGAAAGAGGCCCTTTGGCCCACCAAGTCTATGCCAACCAACGATCACACATTGGGGAAATTTACAGTAGCCAATTAATTAATGTACAAACCAGCATGTCTTTAGAATGTGGGAGGAAACTGCAGCACCCAGAGAAAACCCAAGCGGTCATATAGAGAATATACAAACTCCGTACAGCCAGTACCTGTGGTCAGGGTCAAACACGGATCATTGGCGCTGTAAGTTGCACCTCTACCGTGTGCGACTGTGCCGCCCACCTTGCAATGGTTCTTTTTGATTAATACATTTTTAGCCTATGAAACCTGATTAAAATGCACTATTTCCCCCTGCAGGAATTTCTTTAATTGAACTAAATTATAATTGTAGTACCAAATAATAAAAATGCAGTTATTTGCAAGTTTCATTGTTCCTCTTTCTGCAGACTAATGCATCCCTGTATAATATTGGAGCTTCAGCAATAGCTCAAGGGCGGCTGAGAGGACTCCTGTCTCCAAAAGTTAACATCCTGCCACTAGTGCGATCAATAGGAAGAACTATGATTCAGGGAAAGACCTATGGACCTCAGATCACAGTGAAGAGAATTTCTGCAAGGTAGGTTGCTTGATGAACAACTTTAGAAATTGGTATTGAATATATTTTGTAATTTACTCCACAAGAAGCCAAAGGTTGTTGTACACATTTGTACCAATAATATATATACAAAAAAAGAGGAGATTCTGCAGATATAATATAGGGAGTTAGGCAGAAGGTTAAAAAGCAAGACCTCAAGGGTAATGATGTCTGGATAACCTTTTAACTCTCTGGTATTTGAGGCATCGAGCTTCCGCCGTTCAGTCCTTCTAACCACCCTCATTGGCCTTTTAATGCATAGGTTTTATCTCCGTTTATCACCACAGCAATTCGGGTCTCACCCTATCAGGGATATTTCCTTTGTCCTAGCCATCCCTTACCCAGGGGCGGATCTACTATGAAACTAATGAAGCTTAAACTTCAGGGCTCCTAATCCCGGAGGGGTCCCGGAGGGGTCCCAGAAGCAACTTTAGTCCAGATATTCTTCCGATTTAAATCGGAATTCTGATTTTGTTTTCCAAGAAATGAATCTGATTTTTCACCTCGACTAAACCCCTCGCCTCGACGAAACTTCACCTCACACTTAGACCTCAACTCACTAAACCTCGCCTCGACTAAACCTCCCACCTTACACTTAATCGTCGCCTCAACTAATCGCCACATCTCTTCCGTGGGGAGGGGCTGCGGCCGCGGCGGGGGGGGGGGGCTCAACGTCAGCGCTCGTGCGCCCCTCTCCTCCCACCGGCTCTCTCGGACAATGTGCCTGCGCTGCTCTCCGCGCTTGGCCCCGCCCCCCTGGTTGGAGCCGCTCCGCTCACATGAGGCGCCGCCAACGGCGGGGGAGCTATAAATAGCAGGAGCGGGAGAAAGGCGGCGATTAGTGGAGGTGCAGATTAGGTGTGAGGTGGAGTTTAGTCGTGAGGTGGGAGGTTTAGTTAAGTTGAGGTGGGGTTAAGGTGTGAGGTTTATTTGAGGGGCGAGGTTTAGTGAGGTATGGTTTAGTCGAGGCGAGGTTTAGGTGTGAGGAGAAGTTTGGTAGTGAGGTATCGACAAGGTAAGGGGTTTAGTGAGGCAAGAGGATTAGTCAAGGTGTAGGTGTGTAGGTGAGGAGCAGTGAGAATGGGTGAGGTGAGGAGAAGTGGGTGTCTGAGCTCAGCAAGAGAGACCGGGTGCTGCTGAAGGAGATGAGACCACTGCCCTCTGGCAGAGAATTCCACAAATTCACATCTCTGGGTGAAGAAGTTTTTTCTCATCTCAGCTAGGCAAAGAAACATTTCAGGTAACATTTTTTGTAAAGATTTTTTTAGCTGTATGAGGCCATTTATTGAAACATATACGAATATTAAGGGTTTGGACACGCTAGAGGCAGGAAACATGTTCCCAATGCTGGTAGAGTCCAGAACCAGGGACCACAGTTTAAGAATAAGGGATAAGCCATTTAGAACGGAAATGAGGAAATACTTTTTCACAGAGGGTTGTGAGTCTGTGGAATTCTCTGCCTCAGAAGGCAGTGGAGACCAATTCTCTGGAGGCTTTCAAGAGTGAGAAAGATAGAGCTCTTAACGATAACGGAGTGAAGAGATATGGGGAGAAGGCAGGAACAGGGTACTGATTAGGGATGATTAGCCATGATCATGGTGAATGGCGGTACTGGCTCGAAAGGCAGAATGACATACTCCTGCACCTATTGTCTAATGTCTATTTCATGAAATATATATTTTACGAAATATCCATGAAATATATATATTACTGCTTATGTGTTAGAAAGATTCTAAGCTCCTGTTATGTAAATTACTAGCAGAAAGCTTGAGAATCACCTTCAATTTATTGAAAATGCAGGAGCTTCAGGTGGCGTTCCCCCTAAACCTCCACCACTTAGCCGGCCTCCTGGACTCCCGGCCAATACTTCCTACTTTTGTTCTGGTGAATATCATGCTTAGTCCACATTTCTTAAAAAATTTGGGTCTACTGTATGAGAAGGGTTTTTTTTAAATAATAATATAGTGTAACTCAATACAAAATAATAGTTAAAATAAAAATTAAAAGGTTATTAAAGTATCATGTAGGCAAGCCGTAAATGAAAAAAGTTCAAATTAAGGATGTTTCATTCTAAATATATTTAATATAAAATAATTGTTAATAATTTAAAACACTATTAACATTTATGACAGAAATTAAAATTAGTGTTCTGTCGTGGAACAACAGATAACAGAAGAAGATAACAGTGGTTACCCAGGCCTCTTTGCTGGTTGAGGGACCTCCATAACAGTTCAAGCTTCAGGGCCCCAAAAATGTAGGTCCGCCACTGCCCTTACCTACTATCTCTGCAACTTAAAACTAACTTGTTTACTCTCCCACTTCTGCTCTGGGGTCTTCAATCTGAAACATTAATTTTGTTTCTCTTTCCGCGAATACTCCCAACCCCGTTTAGTGTTGACTGCATTTTCTGTTTATTTCAGATTTCCTGCATTACCAGTGTTGATTTTCCCTTTTCAGTGTCACTTGCATAATTAGGTCAACAAAACGCATCCTGGGATTGAAATTCGCTACTCATGTGCTTGAACATTCCTGCCAGGAATTAACATTTTACATTTTTTTCCCTCCATTTGAATGTCGCTTGATAAAATCGGACAATGGCAATTTTATTTTATTTTTAATCCGAGCTGCTTTTGTCAAAATACAGTTAAAAATAATTTTGCATATATTCTGATGTTCAGTCCTTGTTTATCTGCTACTCCAGGGGTCGGTCAACCAAGCCTATCTTCATTCAGATTGCCAAACAGGTTGTGCAGCTCAATGCCTCAGAACTGAGGCTTCCATCACGAGCATGGAAAGTGAAGCTGATTGGAGAAGGTGCCGATGATGCTGGTGGAGTATTTGATGACACAATTACTGAAATGTGCCAGGTAAGTTTTCATTTGCTAAGAATTATGTAGAAACACAAAGTAGAATACAAGCTATTCGGCCCAAAGATTGATGCCAGTGTATTGTGCCCCTCTACCTCCTTCCATCTTACTGCATCTTAAGGGCCTGTCCCACTTAGGTTTTTTTTTTAGGTGACTACAGGCGAATGGCGAAAATCTTTCAACATGTTGAAAAAATTTCAGCAACAATTTAGGCTGTTGTGGGTTGTCGTAGGTTGTCGCCAGGTGTCGTAGTTTGTTGCCGGTGCTGACCGGTGAATTCCATTGTCCTAGTCGCTGGCAGTCGCCTAAGAAATCGCCTAAGTGGAACAGGCCCTTAACTTGATCAACATGACTGTCCCCTGATATTTTTATACTCCATATGGTGCTGCTCCTGTCAAACTCCATTCCAGCAGGTTCTCTATACCTTTCTTCCTCAATGAGACGTTAAATGTTCTCCAGGGATGCTGCCTGACCTGCTGAGTTACTCCAGCACTTATTATATATTTTTACTGGAAGTAATAATATTGACCACAGAATTTAAAAGAGAATTAATTCCCAGTGCCGTCAGTTGTGTTTTCATTAGCTTTCCCTGTAATAGGCAGTGCTATTGATTCTCATGGAAATAAATTAAAATTATTCTCTAGTGCTACACGGGTGGGTTTAAATTAGATTAACAGGGGGGCGAGATGGGAAGTTAGAAATTGGTATGGAGGGTGATGAGAGAAAAACTTCAGTGGACAGAACAGTTGGGAGAAAGGCAGGAAGTTGGTTTAAATTGCACTTATTTTAATGCAAGAGGCCCGATGGGTAAGGCAGATGAACTTATGGCATGGGTAGGTACTGGCGACTGGTATGTTGAAACAATTACGGAAACCTGGCTAAGAGAGGGGCAGGACTGGCAGCTCGATGTTCCAGGGTACAGGTGCTTCAGGACAGACAGTTGGAGGTATAAGAGGAGGGGGTGTTGCGTTATTGGTTATGGAGAATGTCACGGCAGTGGTCAGAGGGGACATTATGGATGGTTTGTCAAGTGAGGCTATATGGGTGGAGCTGAGGAACATAAAAAGGATGATCATTCTGAAATATGGATTTCACAAAGGCATTCCACAACGTTCCGCAAGCTAGGCTACTTTTTAGTTTAGTTTAGAGATACAGCGTGGAAACAGGCCCTTCGGCCCACCGATTCCGTGTCAACCAACGATCCTCGCACACAAGCACTAACCCACATACATATAGGGACAATTTACAATTTTATCTAAGTCAATTAAGTTACAACCCTGTACATCTTTGGAGTGTGGGAGGAAACCGGAGCACACAGAGAAATCCCATACGGTCACAGGGAGAACGTACAAGCTCCATACAGACAGCAACCGTAGTCAGGATCAAACATGGGTCTCTGACACTAAGGTAACAACTCTACTGCTGCAGGGCCCTTTCGACTCTTGTTTTTTGACCATGTGCAGATGACACGGCTTGGTGTTAGCTGTTGTATTTTTTGGGGGGAATGCATCCGCACTGTAATGTGTGGGGTCCCTTGTTGGTTGTAAAGAGAAGGAAACAATACAATACAATCAGTTTTATTCGTCACATTGCACATAAAGTGCAAGTGAAATGAATTTGTCAGCAGCGGTACAATGATAAAGAACACACATTACACCATAAAAATGTAACACAAACATCCACCACAGCATTCATCACTGTGGTGGAAGGCACAAAATGTGGCCAGTCCTTCTCCATTTCCCCCCCGTGGTCAGGACCAGAGTCCAGAGTCCAGTCCAGGATCGGCTCTTCCCCACCGGAGACCCGCGGCTTTAGGTTGGTGTAGGCCGCAGACCGGCGGTCGAAGATTTAAAGTCCCCGCCGCAGCCAGAAGCACCGCAGACCGCAGGGCCGGCGGTCGAAGCTCCCGTCTAGGGGTGATGGTAAGTCCACGCCGGGTCCGCGGTAGAAGTGGGCCGCAGCCGGCGGTGGAAGCTCCTTCTTCTCCCGGGTCCCCCACGAGGGATGTGGACGCCGCGCCAGCTGAAACTCTGCAGACCGCGGCTTCAGGCTGCCGGCTGCCGCGGGCCAGCGAAACGGAGCGCTCCCCTCCGGCGAGCCCCAGCGAGGGCTCGCCCGCTCCACGCTGAGAGTCCACGCTGCGCCCGCCGCTGAAGCCCCGGGCGCGTCGCCGGGAAAGGCCGCCCAATCCTCGTTGTTAGGCCACGGGGGAGGCAACCTGGAAAAAGTCGCCTCTCCGTGGAGGAGGCGACCAAAACGGTTTCCCCCTCACCCCCCCACACCACCCCCCCCCCACACAAGACACACAAACAATACTGTTACCGTGTGCACGGCATTAACCTTCTATTTGATAGCAAATAAATTCCGGTATGTGTGGTATAAAGTTGCTCTTCAAACTATTTAAGCAACTTCTAAATATTAAGAAGTCTAATATTTTTAGACTTTGGATATTGTTAATTTTGATCTTTGGAATTATTTATTTACTGGACATTTTATTAACTTAGAGGAATCACTGATTTCATTATTCAGATAAATGATTTACTAGATTAGCAACCTTTCTGAAAGATTCGGGGCTGTCACAGTGGATACGTGGCAACATGAATAGTAAAATGGCTGCAATGCAATAATATTAATAATAATTATGATGCTTGACACTTTTCAATTTCTTGTTCTTTTTGTCTTTTTTTCAATTTCTAGGAATTGGAGACTGGAGTAGTTGATTTACTGATTACAACACCAAATGGTGTTGCAGAAGTTGGTAGTAACAGAGACAGGTAAAGCAAGATGCCCATTTGCATTTATGAAAGAAACAAAAATAACCATTCATAGCCTTAACACTTCCCTTTCAAAGAATCTAGATAAGTATTTACAAGGACGTGGGAAAACTGCGAGGAATAGCACTGATGGGATTGCTCAACCATTTGCCGGCATACATTCAATGGGCATTCAAGTTCACGTTTACATTTATTGTCACTGTGCCAACTGGTACAGCGAGATTTGGGTTGCCATACAGCCATACAAATAAAAAGAACACAACACACGATAGAATTTAACATGAACATCCCCACACAGCGTTTCTCACTGTAAGGCAAGGCAATAAAAGTTCAGTCATCTGCCTCTATGTTCACCCGTGGTCGGGGCCTATTGAGGTCACCGCAACGGCGGCCCAATATTCAGGCCCTCTCGCCGGATGATGGAACTCAGGCGTCGAAAAAACCCTCTCAGCAGCTTGGAGTTCCGAATCGGCCGCTTCCTAACGGAGACCGCGGCTCCCGAAGTCCACAGGCCAAGCTGTGCGGAGCTCCTCATGGCAATCCCCGGCGAAGGATCCCAGGGCCCCGCGTTGTTAAAGTCGGCGCTGCCCACGGCTGGAAGCTCCGCAGACCACAGCTCCACATTGTTGAAGTCGGCAGTCTCAGCACTCCGGAGCTCCAACACTGCGACCCCTGTAAGGCTCCGCCCCGCTCCGCGATGGTACTTCAGTGCTGCGCCGCTACTGAAGCTGAAGCTCTGGCCGGTCTCGGGTAGGAAAGGCCGAGCCAATCCAGATGGTAGGACGCGAGGAGGGGGTGAAGATGCAGCTCGGAGGAAAGACGCATTCCTCGACCAGCTAGGGACGAAGAAAAACAGTTTCCCCCTTCCCCCCCTCCTCCCCCATCCCCCACATAAAAAGATTAAATGACCTCCAAAACAAAACTTTTTGACGGACTAAACATTAAAAAAAAGGATGAAAGGACGAACAGCTGCAGGTGGGGCAGCCATACTCAATGGCGCCACCCACTGGACAGGTCATTGAGTGGTCATCTGTGCCGTGACAATTCTGTGATTGTAAATAAGAGCAAATCACAGTGAAAAATGCTGCCCACTAAGCCTGTGATGCCAAGCTGAAAGTACTATTAAGAAACATTAACATTTTCAAATAATATAGAGCAGTAAATAATTTCAGACAGTTTATGAAAAGCAAGGACTATGAAATAATCAACAATAGTTGATCAGTGTTGTGAACCCATTCCTTTGCCGTGGTATTTTATATCACCCATGCCAGAGATAAAACGGGTTCATGATATAAAGTCTAAACTATAGAACAGCACAACCATTAGTGCTGCTTGTTCACCTTCTGAAAGGAAGCTAAACCCTCTGACCGGGGCAACAATGCTGCAACTGGCTAAAGTTGACTTGTGCATCTTGCTACAATGTTAAAAGAAGTATGAAATCCAGCAAACATGAAGGTTGAATTGCTAATCAACCCACTATGCCTGGAGAAGGCCTGGAATATACAAAGTACCTGGGGTTACAGGATTTTAAAATTACGAACAAAAGATACATTTAAAAAACATTGGACAGGTGCATGGGTAGGACAGATTTAGAGGGATATGGGCTAAACAAAGGCAGGTGGGACTAGTGTAGATGGGACATATTGGTCAGTGTGGGCAAGTTGGGTCGTAGGGCTCGTTTCCATCCTGCATGACTGACCATAGAAGATTTATGTAAGGAAATCTTTTTTGCTCCAGAAAATAATTAGGATCTGGAATTCACTGCCTGTGAGTCTGGTAGAAACAGAATCAAACCATGCATTTGAAAGAGAATTAAAAAGGTATGTGCAAGAGAATAACAAATTTCAAAGAGGGAAAGTGGTGAAAGAGGAATGGAAATGCTGTCTGAGTAGCTTGCATTGACTCGGTGGGTTGAATGGCCCACTTATAGGTTTGTATTTCTATCAGGTAAAACCTGGCAGTAATATTACTGGCCATTATATGGAACCAGGAGACTCGAGGTTTTGTTGGGAAACTGATTACAATTCTCAATTTAAGCCCCTTTGTTTTTCTTTTAGATTTTTAGTAAACCCATCAGCTTGCACGGAAGAGCACCTCCAACAATTTAAGTTTTTGGGGGTACTGATGGCGGTGGCTATTCGGACTAAGAAACCATTGGATTTGCATCTAGCACCACTTGTATGGAAACAACTGTGCTCAATTCCACTCATCCCTGAGGATTTGGAAGAGGTTGACTTACTTTACGTTCGAAATTTGTATGGAATCTTGCATCTGGATGACAGTGGGATAACAGAAGACAATTTCTTGGAGGTGAGGGCTGTACCAAGTTTCTGGTTGAATTTTCCAACCTTCTTTTCCTAATAAGACAGCATTAGGAGACAACCTATTTAAATATAAGCTATAATTTTGATATTGATTGTCTTACAACAGAGAACATAGAACAGTAAAGCACAGGAATGGGCTCTTTGGCCCACAATATTAGTGCCGAACATGATGCCAAGTTAAACTGATCTTATCTTCTCCCTTTTCCCTGCATTTTAACATGCCTAGCTAAAAGCCTCTTAAACGCCACTATCGTATCTGCTTCCACCACCACACTTGGCAATGCCCTCCAGGCTCCCACCACTCTCGGTATAATAAAAGAATTGCCCTGCATATCTCCATTAAACTTTCCCCCTCTCACCTTATAGCTATGCCCTCTAGTGTTGGGCATTTCCACCCTGGAGAAAAAGGTTATCCTATCTGTGCATCTCATCATTTGATGCACTTCTATTACGTCTCTCCTGAACTTCCGACGTTCCATAGAAAACAATCAAGTCTATCCAACCGCTCCCGAACTCATCTTTCTGTATAATTATGAATATAGGTGCCAAGCTTAAATAACTTGAATGGAAGCATAGAACAGAACGTATCTCATTCATTCACAGAGGGCAGTGGAGGTCAATTCTCTGGATGGATTTAAGTGAGAGTTAGATAGAGCTCTAGGGGCTAGTGGAATCAAGGGATATGGGGAGATGGCAGGCACGGGTTATTGATTGGGACGATCAGCCATGATCACAGTGAATGGTGGTGCTGGCTCGAAGGGCCGAATAGCCTCCTCCTGCACCTATTTTCTATGTTTATATCTATGTTTCTATTTCAGTGAAAGAGAAAATTTGAGAGTAAAAACTCACGCAAATGGGCCTAGAAATCCAATTGATTTGTAGTTTATCTTTAACATAATGCTTCAATTTTTTCCCCCATGTGACACACAATGATAGTAATTTCTAGATTGCATTGGTTCACAAATTGAGATAGTGTTGTGGCATGGATTCTGTGCCTAGGGTGTGGGGGACAATCTTATTCCCCATGCAGTGATCCTTTTACAGTGTAGATCAGCTTAGGAAAGTTATCCCGGGACTGGGCGCCATTCATAGTTCCTGGAACCACTCATTTTACTAGCTCTTCCAAAAGAATTTCTGGATTGAGACCTCTCACAGGCATGTTCATTAGTTATATTCCATTCTTCAAAGACCCTGTCTGATTTCATCTTCTTAAACCTTGCATACACTCCTTTGCATACACAATGGTGTTTTATCATTAATGTTTTATTATTATTAATGTTTAGTGTTTTCTGAGTCATTCGTAACTGTCAATGTATGTCAAGTTGTTACTTGTGGGCGGAGCACCAAGGCAAAGTCCTTGTATGTGAATACTTGGCCAATAAACTTACTTAACCATATAATATAACCATATAACAATTACAGCATGGAAACAGGCCATCTTGACCCTTCTAGTCCGTGCCGAACACGTATTCTCCCCTAGTCCCATATACCTGCGCCCAGACCATAACCCTCAATTCCTTTCCCGTCCATATAACTATCCAATTTATTTTTAAATGATAAAAACAAACCTGCCTCCACCACCTTCACTGGAAGCTCATTCCACACAGCCACCACTCTCTGAGTAAAGAAGTTCCCCCTCATGTTACCCCTAAACTTCTGTCCCTTAATTCTCAAGTCATGTCCCCTTGTTTGAATCTTCCCTACTCTCAGTGGGAAAAGCTTATCCACGTCAACTCTGTCTATCCCTCTCATCATTTTAAAGACCTCTATCAAGTCCCCCCCTTAACCTTCTGCGCTCCAAAGAATAAAGCCCTAACTTGTTCAACCTTTCTCTGTAACTTAGTTGCTGAAACCCAGGCAACATTCTAGTAAATATCATCTTTTCTCTTTTGACCAAATTTACAAACTTTCTGGTCAGCCAAGGTTCATTTGCCCCTCATTCCTTATCCCTTCTCCTTACTGGAACACTCCTTACTGAACTTCGATCAACAGGCTTTTAAACGACAACCTCATGTCAGATGCCGATTTACCCAATAACAACTGCACCCAATATACTCTCCCTAGCTCCTGCCTAATTACACTGTAATCTGCTTACTCCAATGTAGTATCTTCCCCCAAGGCCAGATTTATCCCTATTCAAAATAATTCTTAAAACCTTTGGATTATGATTTCTATTTTGCTGTATCTCTTCTTCTGTACCACCAGTTACCTGTTACCTGGCCAGGCTCATTTCCCAACAATGGTCTAGTGTGGTCCCTTGTCAGGTAGAACATACTATTTCAGGAAACCCTCGTTGATACACTTAACAAATTCTGCCTCATCTAAGCCCTTTGTACTAAGTAGGTCCCAATCAAATATGTTTGTCCACTGATTCGGGCACTCCAAATTGCGGAGTGTGTTCGACCATCCCGATGTCGGAGTTTCGATCATCCCGAGGAGAGGGCCTGTACATCGGGTTGTCCCGTAGCGGTGACGACGGATGAACAAAGGAGGACTGACTGAACTTTGTTGCTTTCCACCACAGTGAAGATTGCTGTGGTGGATGCTTATGTTAAATTCTATTGTGTATTGTGTGCTCTTTTTTCAATTGCATCACTGCTGGCAAATTCATTTCACTGTATCTTAGTTGGTGCATGTGATAAATAAATTTGTCTAAAATTTAATATTGTCATCACTTTCCCAAACTTATATTTTTATACTAGATGATTCCTCTGGATTCTTTTGTTGCTCAGAGTGCGGATGGTAGAGTTGTTCCAATAATTCCCGGAGGAAGTAGTATTCCTTTGACTTTTGGAAACAGGAAGGAGTATGTGGAGAGAGCAATTGAATATAGATTACATGAATTAGATCAGCAGGTGAGCATCTTGGTGCTTTAAAACTGTTTTGTTTTCTGAACGAGTATGCAAGTAGTAGATTTAATTTTGTTCTTATACCTTAGTCATGTGAAAATGGTCTCTTGAGCTTTATTAGCACTGTATTCTTCAACTTGAAAGTGATGTTGGCAAAGATCCCCTTGTAGGTATGTTGCACCATACCATTGTGAACAATTAATGCCCATACTGTCACAGCAGAGTCACTGGTTCAAATCCCACCACAACCTGCAGGAAATTTTAAATTCACCTAATTTTGTTTATTATTTTTTATTAAAGGAATCCCACTATACCTACAAGATCTGACCTTTCTGTGACTCCAGAATTGCAAAAATTGGTTGACACGCAGCTGACTTGTAAATACGTTAGCAAGTCATTCCATCTAAAGGAACAATTAAAGATAGATGAGAAATTTTGGAAGGAGTAAAACTAAATAAATCTGGAATTTAAAAAAAAAAGGATAGCATCAATAATGGTGACAGTGGCTTTATCAGATCATATGTCACAATTGTTTTCTTTTGCAAAATTCTGACATCTGACTCCTAACCGTCCTTTGAAATGGCTCAGCAAATTGCGCAATGTGTGCACAATAAGGTATTCATAGTAAATGCTGAGCTCGACTGCAAAGTCCACACCTCTACAAAAAGACACTGCTTTGTATTAAATAGCAATGAAAATGAAGGAATCTCCAAGATTTGAAACAAACAGGTTTAAGCACAGGATAACCGTATAGGCCCTTGTGACTGAATTGCATCCCTAGCCTTAATTTTGTTCTACTTGCTGAGCTGAAACCCATGCTTTATAAATCTTCAGTCAATACCAGTGGGACTCAATCTTTCATGGACATCTCTACTCTGAATATTTTCCTGCCACATGTACAGCTTTGAGTTAGATACAAGAATAGCTATAAACACACAATAAAACATAAACTTTCATCTGCACCATTCGAGGAGGGGGTAACTTGAAAGAAAATAAGTTGGCTCGGAATTATAATTTTGCTCAATGCTCCCTCTTGTAATGTCAAATGTCCATGGCTTGCATGTGTAGTCAACATCTAATTTTCTGAAGTGTCAAATGCAAATTAATTGGTTTTAATATGTCTAACTTTGTTTTTGATAATTTTTCAGGTAGCAGCAATAAGACAGGGCATGTCAGCTATTGTCCCTGTACCACTCCTATCTCTACTAACTGAACGACAGCTCGAACAGCTTGTATGTGGGATGCCAGAAGTGAACGTAGAAACGTTAAAAAAAGTTGTCCGTTATCGTGATATTGTTGAAAACCATCAGCTGCTGAGCTGGCTCTGGCAAACACTGCAAGAGTTTTCGAACGAGGAGAGGGTTTTATTTCTTCGCTTTGTCTCTGGTCGCTCCAGGCTGCCGGCCAACCCTGCAGACATCACGCAGAAATTTCAGATTATTAAAGTGGACAGGGTAGGTGTCCTGCAAAAGTTTACTTTGGTGCTTCATATGTATCGTACCATGATATCATAGAAATGTATCACATAGGAGGGGACGGTTGTAGTTCCCGTATTCATGCTGCCAATTCAAGAAGTGCATAGCCACTCCCTCCCTGAAGCATCTCAACTGTGCATCCCAGGGCTTCTTAACTGTGATGAGGCATTCAGCCCCTTCCTCCCTTATAGTAAAATGGTTCCAGACCGCAGCATTTCCATGTGTTCATTTCCTCCTGAAACTTTTAACAATTCCCTTAAAATGTTAGACCGTTGATAGTTCATCTTTCTACTAACTAGGGTTCACATACACCTCTATTCAATAATGTTATGTACTTCATCAAAAGCTTTACAATATTTCACATGGACTGCTTCAAATACATTACCCTCAGACACAACCTAACCTTTAAGTCCATATTGAATCAAGTCCATATGAATTAATTAATATCTTTCAAAATGATGGGGAGAGCCTCTTTAGTTTAGAGATACAGTGTGTAAACAGGCTCTTCAGCCCACAGAGTCCGCACTGACAAGCAATCACCTATAGACTAGTTCTATCCTACACACTAGGGACAATTTACAGAATTAACCTACATATCTTTGGAATGTGGGAGGAAACAGGAGCACCCGGAGAAAACCCACTTGGTCGCAGGGCGAGCATGCAAACTCCGCACAGACAGTGCCTGTGGTCAGGATCTAATCTGGGTCTCTGGCGCAGTAAAGCAGCAACACTGCCGCTGTGCCGACTGTGCCTCCCTTCAGGTGTTTAGCCTAACAACCTTGTTTACTTTTGAAAACGCTAAACTGCTTAATATTTATTTTTATGATTACCTTGGCTGCTATTTCAGGTTGTCCTTTATAGTTCTCTATTTATGAAGACAAACAGTAAGGATTCATTAAGAACCATATCCCATAAAACATTGCCATTTTCACAAAGGCTCCATTTTTCTTGGTGTTCACCTTGAACTTTGCGTTAAAACACCTTTGATATATAATTTTGGTATTTGACTAATACAATATGAAATGTAAATATGTCTACAGTATGTATGAGTTTAAATCTTCACTACCTGAAGAGGTACACCCTCTCATCTAGGGTAAACATGACAAAATGGTACATGGTACACCAGTCATTGAATGTAGGCATGCAGGTTTAGCAGGCAGTGAAGAAAGCGAATGGTATGTTACCATTCATAGCAAAAGGATTTGAGTATAGGAGCAGGGAGGTTCTACTGCAGTTGTACAGGGTCTTGGTGAGACCACACCTGGAGTGTTGCGTACAGTTTTGGTCTCCTAATCTGAGGAAAGACATTCTTGCCATAGAGGGAGTGCAGAGAAGGTTCACCAGACTGATTCCTGGGATGTCAGGACTTTCATATGAAGAAAGACTGGATAGACTCGGCTTGTACTCGCTAGAATTTAGAAGATTGAGGGGGGATCTTATAGAAACTTACAAAATTCTTAAGGGGTTGGATAGGCTAGATGCAGGAAGATTGTTCCCGATGTTGGGGAAGTCCAGAACAAGGGGTCACAGTTTAAGGATAAGGGGGAAGTCTTTTAGGACCGAGATGAGAAAAACATTTTTCACACCGAGAGTGGTGAATATGTGGAATTCTCTGCCACAGAAAGTAGTTGAGGCCAGTTCATCGGCTATATTTAAGAGAGAGTTAGATGTTGCCCTTGTGGCTAAAGGGATCAGGGGATATGGAGAGAAGGCAGGTACAGGATACTGAGTTAGATGATCAGCCATGATCATATTGAATGGCGGTGCAGGCTCGAAGGGCCGAATGGCCTACTCCTGCACCTATTTTCTATGTTTCTAAAATGTTTAAGCAATAACATTTTTTTGTTAAATAATGTTATCTTATTTTTCTTTTCATTTCTGTTCCATTGCTTTGCCATCACCAGCCTCCCTTTGACTGTTACTCTGCTTTGTCCTACCAAGGCTGTGACAATTTTTGTGTTAACTTATATAAGTTTTAGTACTGGCTGTGGCTATTGATTTTCACTCCCAGAGCTGGTTCTGTGAGAACTTTGCTGACATAATTTAAGTGCAGCATTGAAGAAACAAAAAGCACTTTCTGATCAACAAGTGACAAACACTGGAACCTGCAAACTTCGGTAATTTTTTCGCAAGCACCCAAGACTGGAGTAAATCAAAAATAACTTTAAAGTTAAGATCAATACATTTCTTAATCAATGAACTGATGAATATTTGATGCTTATGCATTCGGCCACTAGGGGCGCCGTATGATGGCAGCCTCTGTCTACCGTCTGTCTGTTTAAAAAGTATGTATTTTCATGTGGGGGAGGTGGGTAGGATAAGGGGTAAACCGTTTCCCGGTCACTTCCTGGCGAGTATGCGACTATTCTTCAAGTCGCATCTTCACCCCCCTCCCCGCCTCGCAGCCTACCAACTGGATTGGCGCGACCTTTCCTGCCGGAGTCTGACCAGAGCTTCAGCAGCATCGCAGCACTGGATACATCGCTGAGCAGGCGATGCCTTACCTGGGATCGCTGTTTGAAGCCCCGGAGTGTTGGGCCTGCTGCTTCAACATCATGAAGCTGTGGTTTGCGGAGCTCCCAGCCGCGGGCGGCGCTGACTTCAACATCGCGGAGTCCTGGGATGCCTTTGTCGAGGGTCGTCAGGGTGAATCTCTGCCCAGTTTGGCCTGTGGACTTCGGGAGCCGCAGTCTCTGGTAAGAAGTGGCCGATTCGGAAGTCCAAGCCGCTGAGAATGTTCTTCCATTCCGACGTCGGAGTTCCATTATCCCGGCGAGGGGGCCTGAACATCGGGCCGCCCGTAGCAGCAACTGCGGGGGGCTCGGGAGGCCACGATCACGGGTGAACATCAAAGAACATCAAAGAGGAGGATGACTGAACTTTGGTGCCTTCCCTCACAGTGGGAAACTTTGATTCCGCTGTGTGGGGATGTTTATGTTAAAGACTATCGTGTGTTGTGTTCTTTTTTAATAATAATAATAATAATAATAATTTTATTTATAGAGCACTTTAAAAACAATCATAGTTGCAACAAAGTGCTGTACATCACTAATCATTGACAAAAAAGTTAATACACACCAATAATAACAATTAAAAGATGGAGTAAGTAAAGATATTCAAAATAAAGTAATATTAAAAACACTAAAAACAGGAGCAAAGTCTCATGCATGGTCAAAAGCCAGGGAGTATAAATGTGTTTTAACACTGGCTTTGAAGATGGACAGTGAGGGGGCCTGTCTGACGTGCAACGGCAGAGCGTTCCAGAGTGCCGGAGCAGCAACAGAGTGGGCTCTATCCCCTCTGAGCTTCCGCTTAGACCTCGGTACCTCCAGGAGCAGCTGATCAGCTGACCTGAGGGACCGGGCAGGAGCGTATGGGTGGAGCAGCTCAGAGAGGTAAGGCGGGGCGAGCCCATTCAGAGATTTAAAAACAAATAACAGAATTTTAAAATGAACTCGAGAGTGCACCGGGAGCCAGTGGAGGGAGGCCAGAATTGGTGTTATGTGCTCCCTCTTTCGAGTTCCAGTTAACAGGCGAGCAGCAGCATTCTGAACCAACTGGAGACGAGCCAGTGAAGATCGAGCAACTCCAAAATAGAGTGCGTTACAGTAATCCAGCCTAGATGTAATAAAGGCATGGATTACTGTCTCAAAATGCTGCCGCTCGAGAATGGGCTTCACCTTTGCCAGCTTCCTTAAGTGAAAGAAGCTGGACTTAACCACCGCGCCTATTTGGTGATCTAACTTAAAGTCACTGTCCATCCTAAAACCCAGGTTCAAAACTGTTGGCTTCACATACCGTGACAATGGACCTAAATCAACAAATGGAGGTTCACGGCAGCCATTGGGATCAAATAAAATCACCTCTGTCTTCTTTTCATTAAATCCTAGAAAGTTTACTGCCATCCAGGACTTATTCATATGGCTGTATGGTGACCCCAAATTTCACTGTACCAATTGGTGCATGTGACAATAAATGTCTCTTGAATCTCTCTTGAATCTCTTGTACAGTTTATTAAAAGTGTAATTTTAATTCCAATTTCCTTTCGGCATTGTGATGCTACATGGGTGCTTGTAGAACTGGTACAAACAAGAACTTTAGCTCCAGATTCCAAAGATCAATTATTGCACAAAAAAGTGTTACCCTATATCCAAACACCTTTAAAATCTGATTTGTGAGCTAGAAAATGGAACAGTATAGCACAGGAACGGACCCTTTGACCCACGATGTCTTTGTCAGACAGGATGCCAAATTAAACTAATCCCTTCTGCCTGCATGTGATCTGTATCCCTCCCCACCCTATCCATGTGCCTATCTAAAAACCTCATAAATGCCACTAACATGTCTGCCTCCACCACCATCCAGGTAGTGCGTTCCTGGCACGTCCCACACTGTGTGGGGGGGGAACACCTGCCCCGCACAGCTCCTTTACATTTTACCTCTCACCTTAGAGCTATATCCTCCAATCCTCCAGACATCTTCCCTAAAGTTATGGAGTGATACAGCATTGAAACAGGCCATTCGGCCCAACTTGCCCACACCAGCCAACATATCTCAGCTACACTAGTCCTAACTGCCTTCATTTGGACCAAATCGCTCCAAACCTGTCCTATGCATATACCTGTCAAACTGTTTCTTAAAAGTAGAGATAGTCCCAGCCTCAACTACCTCCTCTGGCAGCTTGTTCCATACATCCACCACCCATTGTGTGAAAAGGCTACCTCTCCGATTCCTATCTTTTCCCCTTCTCCTTCATCAATCTTTTTGGTCACATCTTCAAAAACTCTATCAGATTTGTGAGACATGACCTCCCACGTATAAAACCAAGCTGACGATCCCAAATCAGACCTTGCCCATCCAAATGCCTGTATATCCTATCCCTTAGAATACTCTCCAGTAACTTTCTAACAACAGATGTTAAGCTCACTGGTCTATAGTTCCCAGCATTTTCCCTGCAGCCCTTCTTGAACAGAGGCACCACATTTGCCACCCTCGCCTTCAGACACCTCTCTTGTATTTAAAGACGATTAGTAAATCTCAACCAGGGTTCCCGTAATTTCCTCTCTAGTTTCACACAATGTCCTCGGATATATCTGATCAGGCCCTGGAAATTTGTCTATCTTCACACACGATAGTGCCTTCAGCACCTCTTCTGCCGTAACACTGACTGCTCTAAGACACTTCCGTTGATTGCCCCAAGTTCCTTCTGGGAACAAGGTTCTAACTGTTTAAGCTACTCAAAATTTTATAAAGTCGGCCATGTTGAAATGAGGTCACAATTGTGGACAGCTGCAATTGTAATATTAGCAAAATTATATTGACTACTAGACCAGGTGCGGACCAGTTGGGGCCCATCCCCCACGGCAATATTCCACCACTGATCCATAGCCCCCAACTACGCAGGCGCGGCTGACTGGTTCCCATTGTGACGCCATAGATCCTCATTGTGACACGAGTCACGGCAAACCTCCCCCAACTGCACAGGTGCGGCCGGCAAGTGCGAGCGCGACTGCGATGTTTTTATAGTTCAAAATGGCAATAACTTGTAAAAATTAAGATCAATGTGAACGCGTCTCCCTCTTCAGCCCCCTATTCTCCTCCTCCATTATCCTCCCTCTCCCCACCCTCCACCAACCCTCCGCTGCTTCCTCCCCTCACTCCCTCCCTCCCCTCCTCCCTCTTCCCCCTCCACTCCTCCATTACCTTGCCATCCCTCTTCCTACCCCATCCTCCTCCATTCCCCTCATCCCACAGCACTCCCTCCCCTCCTCTTCACCTTTCCCTTCTCATCCTTCCCTCCCGCACTCCCTCCCTCACCTCTCCCCTCCTTACCCCCCTCCATAACCCCTCTCCCCCCACCCCCTGCTCCCCCACTCCTCACCTCCACCCTATCCAACCCCCCACTCTCTCTCACCTCCCCCATTTCCCTCCTCTTCCTGTCTCCCCCACTCCCTGTCTCTCCCACTCCCTACCTCCCCCACTACCCTGTCCTTTCCCTCTATCCCCCCCACTCTCCCTCCTCACTTCCCCCACTTTCCCCTCCCTCTCCTCTGCCTACCCCCCTCCTCTATCCTCCTGCTCCCCCACTCCTCACCTCCTCCCTATGCCACCACCCCACAATGAAAATCGTCAATTTTTTTTTAAAGAAACCTCCCCTATAAAACAATGAAAATCTCTTTTTTAATGAAATTCTCAATGAAAATCACGTTTTTTTTTTAACTTAAATGCTCAGTGTAAATCGCATTTTTTGTTTAACCTAACCACAATGTTAGCTGTTAATGAAAATGGAAGAATTTGATTAAAACGTGAGTTTTTTTGAAAATCACGATTTTTAATTAAATTAGATTTGGGGTCCCATTGTAACGCGGCTGACAGTGGAAACGTTTTATAAAGTTTAAAATGTCAATAACTTGTAAAATTTAACATCCATCCGAACGAACACTTTTCAAAGGTGAATTGAACTGGACATGACAACTTAAACATGTGAATGTATTATTCATGCAAATTATACTTAATTCATATAAAGAAGAAGAATCGTGACCCGAAATGTGGGATGGCACAATGGCACAGTGGTAGACCTGCTGCCTTACAGTGCCAGAGACCCAGATTCAATCCTGACTATGTGTGTTGTCTGTACGGAGTTTGTGTATTCACCGGGTGACCCCAAGGATTTTCTCTGGTTGCTCTGGTTTTCTCGCACATTCCAAAGACATGCAGGTTTGTAGGTTAATTGGTTTATGTAGATTATCCCGTGTGTAAGATAGATCTAGTGTACGGGTGTGGGCCGAACCCAAACATACATGTGACATTGATGCATCAGAAAGGATAGTCTCACATGTAATCTTGTATCTTTCCCACCATATAATGAATTTCTAAATTTGGCACTGGGTTTGTGTATTTATTGTGATTTCAACATTTTTATTTTTCATTTGGTTATGCAGCCTGTCGATGGTCTTCCTACAGCTCAGACCTGCTTCTTCCAACTTCGATTACCCCCTTACTCTAGCCAGCAGGTGATGGCAGAACGTCTGCGATATGCTATTCAGAACTGCAGGTCCATTGACATGGACAATTATATGCTATCCAGGAATGCTGACACTGGAGAAGGTTCAGACACCGAGTATTGAGAGCTGCTTTCTTCAATACCACCTGAAAATCAACTTTTCATCAAAGAATCTCAGGCGATAACACGGAGAAATAAAATAAGAAACAAGCAGCTTACACACTGGACAAACTTTTTTTTAATTGACATTTTCTACTTTGCAGAATAAGCATTTGCTACGAATTTTACACCAACATGTCCTGGTGTTACTTTTTAAAGAAAACAATTTAATTTGACTTTGTGCACTACAGATAATCAGGAATTGCCTATCGACATCCTGTAAAATTGTAAAACATGTTGTGGTTGAAAGTATATGCACGTGGTACATTGATTAATCCAGCACTTTGCCTAATTTTAGCATCTTGTGTACTGGATCAGAGTGGACAATTGCCAAACAGTAACCTGATTATGGAAACTTCACGACTTGAATTTAATTCTTTTGTACGAAAATCATTTTCCATACCACACTGAACAATAAAGAATCTGGGCCATGCTAAAACATTCATGACAAATTCTTCAGTGGCAAATACACATTCATGCTTAGTGGTGGTGAATGTAGATGTGATAACTAAATATTTTAAAACTTGCATCTTGGCTTGTGAATTTAATCAGATTGCATGCTTTTTGAAAAGCTAATTCAGTAGGGTTGAAAAGATGAGTTCCTTTTCTCGATAGTAAGTGCTCATTTCAGATTGTAACTGCATTTTCTTACAAAAAGGTTTTATTTCTTATGAGTTGATGATTATTACATCAAAAAATCAGCTGATGCAATGGTGATTTCCCATATGATCTTATTTAAATGGGATTAGGAAATACCTGTACTGTCTTCTTTAAAAAAAAATCAGGAGTTCCTGTTCATCAAAAAATATATTTCAAGAATATATTTCAAAAAATATATAGTTCTAAAACACCAAATACCAAGCTGATAAAACCAGAGAACATTTGTTCAGTACCGATTAGAACTAAACATTTATTTAAAAAAAAACATTCAGCAAAATATTCTGACCAATTTCATCAGTTTATTATTAAAAACTGGTGAATACTTCCCTTTGGTTAAATATCCTACATTATAGTATGTTGTTTGCTGTTCCTACAGGAACAGTAAATTAATCTTTATTGATTTATTAGTCATGTGAGATACAGTGGAAAATCTTTGTTTGCATGCTAAC
The DNA here is from genome assembly GCF_010909765.2 of Amblyraja radiata. Lineage (NCBI taxonomy): Eukaryota > Metazoa > Chordata > Chondrichthyes > Rajiformes > Rajidae > Amblyraja > Amblyraja radiata. The sequence goes on from NC_045956.1 coordinate 139,544,032, forward strand.
TATCCAAATCATATTATACACGAGTACAATCGACCCATGCAGAACCACAACGTAGTGCAATGCGAAAAGTACCAGAGTGCAAAGCATAGCATTGGAGCATTACAATTACAGAGAAAAACAATTACAATAAATGGGAAGTGCTGGAAAAGTGAGAAGAATTAGAAATGTTTGTAATCTGTGTTAAGGGCCTGTCCCACGAGCATGCGACTGCATGCGGCGAGCGCGACTAAACCAGAAGCGGGGGCCGCGCGGAGGTTGAGTGATCCCGTACGAGTTGACGTGAAGTTCAGGCGAAGCCCGCGGGAAGTTCGCGCTAGGCGTACGCCGTCAAGACGCTGCGTACGGCGTCGAGTTGCTGCGCACACCCGTCGAGGTGGTGCGTACGGCCTTAATGCAGCTGCGGGCCGGCAGGCCATTGCCGCGCGGAATTATTGGACAGTGTCAGTTTTTCGGAGCTCCGCGCGATGTCGGGACCAGCCCCGCACAACACCATACGGGGACTGGACCCGCGAGGCCGTACGGCTCAAGCGACCACGTTAGGTCGCACTTGCCGCATGCAGTCGCATGCTCGTGGGACAGGCCCATAAGAAAGAACTGCAGATGCTGGTTTAAATGGAAGGTAGACACAAAATGCTGGAGTAACTCAGCGGGACAGGCAGCATCTCTGGAGAGAAGGAATGGGTGACTTCGGGTCGAGAGACAGTAAGGCTGGTGGGAGAACTGGAAAGGGGGAGGGGATAGAGAGGGAAAGCAAAGGCTATTTGAAGTTAGAGAATTCAATGTTCATACCGCTGTGGTGTAAACTACCAGGTGCTGTTCCTCCAATTTGGAGGATAGAAAGCAGAGATCACGTTGGAGGTGGGGAAAATGTTGGAGGATTATATGCTGTCCCTTGGATGGAATCGAGGGGGGATCCAACATTTTCGCCACCTCCAACGTGATCCCACTACTGGCCACATCTTCCCATCTCCACCCCTTTCTGCTTTACACAGAGACCGTTCCCTCCGAAACACTGGTCAACTCGTCCCTTCCCACCCAAACCACCCTCTCCCCACGTACTTTCCCCTGCAACTGCAGGAAATGCACCACCTGTCCCTTTACCTCCCCCCTCGACTCCAACCAAGGACCCCCAAACAGTCTTTCCACGTGAGGCAGAAGTTCACTTGCACCTCCTCCAACCTCATCTACTGTATCTGCGGTTCCAGGTGTAAACTTCTCTATATCATAGAAAATAGGTGCAGGAGGAGGCCATTCGGCCCTTCGAGCCAGTACCGCCATTCATTGTGATCATGGCTGATCGTCCCCAATCAATAACCCGTGCCTGCCTTCTCCCCATATATCCTTGATTCCACTAGCCCCTCGTGCTCTATCTAACTCTCTCTTATGGAATCTAACTTTTCCTGGACGAGCATAATATTCGGGAGGTTTTCCAGTCTGGGTTTAAAACTATGCATAGCACAGAGTCAGCATTGCTATGGGTCTTTAATGACATCCTCCTATGTAATGATTCTGGTGATTATGTGATTCTTGTCCAGCTGGACCTATCTGCTGCCTTTGACACAGTGGATCATGATATTTTAGTATCTCGGTTACAGCACCTAGTGGGCATTTGTGGTAGTGCCCTGGAATGGTTCAGATCTTATCTGGCAAACAGAACAATGTGTGTAAGCCTTGCTGGTTCTGAATCCTCCTCCGCTCCTCTGTCATATGGGGTTCCACAGGGTTCAATTTTAGGGCCCCTGCTTTTCTCACTGTACTTACTTCCTCTGGCTTCCATTCTTAGAAAGCATGGCATCTCTTTTCATTGTTATGCTGATGATAGTCAGATATATGTGCCGCTGAAGAAGAAAGATGCTTTCTCAGTCAAACCACTTCTGTTATGTCTTGATGACATTAAATCCTGGATGGCCCTAAACTTTTTAAATTTTAATGAAAAGAAAGCAGAAGTGATAGTGTTTGGTCCCAATGGCTCCCGTGAACCTCCCCCTGTTGACTTGGGTCCCCTGGCACTGTATGTGAAGCCAATAGTTTTAAACTTGGGTTTTAAGATGGACAGTGATTTTAAATTAGATCGTCAAACAGGCACGGTAGTTAAGTCCAGCTTCTTTCATTTAAGGCAGCTGGCAAAGGTGAAGCCCATTCTTGAACGACAGCATTTTGAAACAGTAATCCATGCCTTCATTACGTCTCGGCTGGATTACTGTAACGCACTTTATTTCAGAGTTAGCCAATCTTCCCTTGCACGACTCCAGTTGGTTCAGAATGCTGCTGCTCGCCTTTTAACTGGAACACGTAAGAGGGAGCACATAACGCCTATTGTGGCCTCCCTCCACTGGCTGCCTGTGCACTTTAGAGTTCATTTTAAGATTATTTTATTTGTTTTTAAATCTTTAAATGGTCTCGCCCCGCCTTACCTCTCTGAGCTGCTTCATCCCTACGCTCCTGCTCGGTGCCTCAGGTCAGCTGATCAGCTGCTCCTGGAGGTACCGAGGTCTAAGTGGAAGCTCAGAGGGGATAGAGCCTTCTCTGTTGCTGCTCTGACATTATGGAACACTCTACCTTTGCACATTAGACAGGCCCCTTCACTGTCTATTTTCAAAACTAGTCTTAAAACCCTTTTCTATTCCTTGGCTTTCGCCCCTGCATGAGACTTTGCTCTTGTTTTAGTGTTTCTATTATTGTTTTTTATTGTTTTTACTGTCTTTTAATGTTTTTATTGTTTTTTATGTTTATGATTAGTCATGTACAGCACTTTGTTGCAACAGTGGTTGTTTTTAAAGTGCTCTATAAATAAAGTTCAGTTCAGTTCAGTTCAGTTAAATCCATCCAGTGATTTGGCCTCCACTGCCCTCTGTGGCAGGGAATTCCACAAATTCACAACTCTGGGTGAAAACGTTTTTTCTCATCTCCGTCTTAAATCTAAGGCTGTGGCCCCTGGCTCTGGACTCGTCCAACATTGGGAACATTTTTCCTGCATCTAGCTTGTCCAGTCCTTTTATAATTTTATATAATTCTATAAGATTCCCCCTCATTCTTCTAAACTCCAGTGAATACAAGCCTAGTCTTTTCAATCGTTCCTCATATGACAGTCCCGCCATCCCAGGGATCAATCTCGTGAACCTATGCTGCACTGCCTCAATCACAAGGATGTCCTTCCTCAAATTAGGAGACCAAAACTGGATACAATATTCCAGATGTGGTCTCACCAGAGCCCTATACAACTGCAGAAGAACCTCTTTACTCCTATACTGAAATCCTCTTGTTATGAAGGCCAACATTCCATTAGCTTTCTTCACTGCCTGCTGTACCTGCATGCCAACTTTCAGTGACAGGTGTACAAGGACACCCAGGTCTCGCTGCACCTCCCCCTTGCCTAACCTAACCCCATTGAGACAAGCCTCCTTGTTTTTGCCGCCAAAGTGAATAATCTCACATTTATCTATATTATACTGCATCTGCCACGCATCTGACCACTCATTCAACCTGTCCAGGTCACCCTGCAACCTCCTAACACCCTCTTCACAGTTCACACTGCCACCCAGCTTTGTGTCATCCGCAAACTTGCTAGCGTTGCTCCTAATTCCCTCTTCCAAATCATTAATATATATGGTAAACAGTTGCTGCCCCAACACCGAGCCTTGCGGCACTCCACTCGCCACTGCCTGCCATTCTGAAAAGGACGCGTTCACTCCTACTCTTTGCTTCCTGTCTGCCAACCAATTTTCTATCCACATCAACACCCCACCCCCAATACCATGTGCTCTAATTTTAGTCACCAGTCTCCCGTGCAGGACCTTATCAAAGGCTTTATGAAAGCCTAGATACACTACATCCACTGGCTCCCCTTCAACCATTCTACATGTCAAAAAAATCCTCAAAAAATTCCAGAAGTTTAGTCAAGCATGATTTCCCCTTCATTAATCCATATCGGCGAGACCAAGCGCAGGTTGGCCGATCGTTTCGCTGAACACCTCCGCTCAGTCCATCTTAATTTACCTGATCTCCCGGTGGCCGAGAACTTCAACTCCCTCTCCCATTCCCAATCTGACCTTTCTGTCCTGGGCCTCCTCCATTCTCGGAGTGAGGCCCAGCGCAAATTGGAGGAACAACACCTCATATTTTGCTTGGGTAGTTTACACCCCCAGTGGTATGAACATTGACTTCTCTAACTTCAGATACCCCTTGCTTTCCCCCTCTCTCCATCCCATCCCCCTTCCCAGTTCTCCCACCAGTCGTACTGTCTCCGACTACATTCTATCTCTTGTCTCGCCCACTCCCCTGACATCAGTCTGAAGAAGGGTCTCGACCCAAGAAGTCACCCATTCCTTCTCTCCAGAGATGCTGCCTGAATTACTCTAGCATTTTGTGTCTACCTAATGTTTGTAGTCTGCTATTTGTGGAGCAAGTGTTTCTTCAATTAAATAAAGAAGCAAGAGCAAGAGTTGGACCGCTGGAAAATGATGCAGGTGAAGTGATAATGGGCAATAAAGAAATGGCAGAGGAGTTAGATAACTTTTTTGCATCAGTCTTCACAGTGGATGGCACCAGCAATGTGCCTGAAATTCAACAGTTGGGGTGGTAGTTAGTGGAGTGGCTATTACTAGGGAGAAGGTGCTTGGGAACCTGAAAGGGCTGGAGGTGGATTAGTCACCAGGACCCCAGGGTTCTGGAAGAGGTGGCTTTATAGATTATGGAGGCATTAAGTGATATTTTAAAAATCACTGTTAGGAGTAGTTACAGAAAATTGGAAAATTGCCAATATTACCCCACTGTACAAGAAGGCGGCAGGCATGGTGGCAAAGCAGTTGAGTTGCTACCTTACAGCGCTTGTCGCGCCAGAGACCCGGGTTTGATCCCGACTACAGGTGCTGTCTGTGTGGACTTTGTACGTTCTCCCTGTGACCTGCATGGGTTTTCTCCGAGATCCTCGGTTTCCTCCCACACTCCAGAGACGTACAGGTTTATAGGTTAATTGGCTTGTTTAATGATTCAATGGTACTTTATTGTCACGTGTGCCGAGGTATAGTGAAATTTGATTTGCCATACAGTCATATAAAAAAAAAGCAACAAGATACATAACTACATAGAGATTAAACATAGACTTAAACAGCCACCACAGTTGCATGTGAGAATCCCCAGGGCACACAGCATAAGCGGAGACCCACAGCCATCGGTTCAATGTCTGGGACACACACGCTCCTTCACCGTGATGTGACCAGAGTTGTACCAACCGCTGTTACTCTCTCTGCAGTCCCTGTCCGCCCGAACAGTCAGAAAGCCGCCCACCCTCGCACTAGACTCCGGGATGTCCTCATGGAACGATGTCCCCTCAAACGCTGAGATCACTGCACTCCCTCCGAGTCAGCACCACTGCAGGCAGCACGTCCATCTTGTTTTTCGGCGATCTCACATTCACCACTGTGATGGGACGCAAGTTACATATACCTTTCCTTTTCTCCCGCGATCAGGACAATCGAAACATCCGGAGTCGGGGCGAATGAAGCTCCTGCAGTCGGCGATCGAGGCTCCCTTGGTTGGAGCTCCCGGAGTCGATCCTTAACAAAGGGACCGCCAGCTCCACGACGTTAAGGCCGCAGTGCGGACAGAGTTACGATACGGAAAAAGTCGCATCTCCATCGAGGGAAGCGATAAAAGCTTCCCACCCCCCTCTCCCCCCCCCCCCTCCACATAATACAAAAACTAAAAGTACACTAAAACATACAAGTTAAAAACAGACTAAAAACACCAAAAGATGAAAGGGACAAGACATGCTGTTGGCGAAGCTGTTTAAGGTATAAATCGTCCCCAGTGTGTGTAGGATGGTGTTAATGTGCGGGAATTGCTGGTCGGCGTGGACCAGACGGGCCAAAAGACATGTTTCTGCACTGTATCTCTAAACTAAACTAAAAGAAAGCAAAGTAGAATATTAAAGTCTGACTTTGGTAGTTGGCAGTCCACTATAGAGTCCATTCTAAAGGATGAGGTTACGGAGTACTTAGAAGTTCATGATAAAATAGGCTAAAGTCTGCATGGTTTTTTGAAGGGGAGATCTTGCCTGAAGAATCTGCTGGAATTCTTTAAAGTAAACTAGACCAAGTGCAGACCCGTTGGATCTGCTCCCCCAACGCAGCCGTTCCCTACCCGTAGCCCCCACGGGAGACGTGGTCCTCCAACTCAAGCCGTTCCCGAAGATAAGATTCCAGCACTCAGCAGTGCGGCTGTTTTTAAATGGCATCTTTGAGGCGAGAGGCGGGCGGCAGCAGCCTTTATGGTCGCAGGCCAGCAGGAGGCGACAAAATGAGTGAGTGGGGGGGAGAAGGATTTTATTAAAAATGTGTACATAAACACGACAAAATTTAATGAGGTGTGGATACTTGGAATGAAAAGTGATATGTCTACCGAAATGGAAAAAATCTCGGCGTTTCTGGGTCTGGTGTTGGCGTAGCAACGAATCAAGGGCTGGCACCCACAAGTCAGGCAGAAACACACACACACACACAGTTTTAATATTATACAAGTGCAGACCCGTTGGGTCTGCTCTCCCAACGCAGCCATTCCCTACCCGTAGCCCCCACGGGAGACGTGGTCCTCCAACTGAAGATTCGAGCACTCAGCAGTGCGGCTGTTTTTAAATGGCGTCTTTGAGGCGAGAGGCGGGCGCCAGCAGCCGTTATGGTCGCTGGCCAGCAGGAGGCGACAAAATGAGTGAGTGGGGGGGGTGGGGGGGGGGGGGGGAGAAGGATTTTATTAAAAATGTGTACATAAACACGACAACATTTAATGAGGAGTGGATACTTGGAATGAAAAGTGAAATCTCTACCGAAATGGAAAAAATCTGGGCGTTTGTGGGTCTGGTGTTGGCGTAGCAACGAATCAAAGGCTGGCACCCACAGGCTGGCAACCACAAGACAGGCAGAAACACACACACACACACACACACAGTTTTAATGATAGACAGACAGACAGACAGACAGACAGACAGACAGACAGACAGACAGACAGACAGACAGACAGACAGACAGACAGACAGACAGACAGACTGACTTTATTAATCCCCTTATTCAGGGGAAATTCTGATGTCCTTGCAGCACACTAATAAAAATACAACACAGTATTCATGAAGAAATTCAACACCAAAACATAAAAACATCCCCCCACAGTGATTCCCACTGTGGGGGAAGGCACAAAGTCCAGTCCCCATCCTCTTGTCCACCCAAAGTCGGGCCTATTGAGGCCTCCACAGTCGCCGCCACGGCACCCGATGTTCTCGCCGGGTGATGGTGCTCCGTCGTCGGGTGAACCCCCAGCGGCTTGGGGTGCCAGGAACGGCCGCCTTCCCACCGGAGCCTGCGGCTTCCAAGCCAACAGACCACGCCAGACGGAGCTCCGCACACTGGTGATCTCGGCGAGATGTAAGTTCAACGTCGCAGCTGGCCGCTCCGCAGAACCGCGGCTCCACGATGTTTTCCTCGGCGGTACCAAGCATACTGGAGTCCCAGCGCGGCGACCCAGGAAAGGCATCGCCCGCTCCACGACAGCGCTCCAGCGCTGCGCCGCCGCCAAAGCCGATGTTCTGCGCCGCCGCCAAAGCCGATGTTCTGGCCAGGTCCCCTCAGGGAAACGTCGCTCCAAGACCCGCTGGTAGGCCGCGAGGACAGGTCGAAGACGCTGCTCGGAGGAAGGCAACCCCTCCGACCAGGTAGGGACTTCGAAAAGCAGTTTCCCCCTTCCCCCCCACCACCCCCCACACATAAAAAGATTTAGACCCCCTGACTGTACACTTAACAAACTAAAAATAATAAAAAAGAAGGGAAAAAAACGGACAGCTGCAGGACAGGCAGCCGTTCAGGACAGCGCCTCCTCCGGATAGATATATATATATAGCAGGGCAGACAAAGGAGTCAGTGGATGTTGTTTACCTAGATTATTAGAAAGCCTTTGATTGGGTGCCACTAGGCTACTAAGGAAGATGAGAACCCATGGTATCAAAATACTAGCAGGTTGGCTGGATGGCAGAAGACAGAAAGTGGCAATAAAGAGGGCTTCTTATTGTTGGCTGCCAGTGACTAACGGAGTTCCGCAGGAGTCAGTGGTGGGGCCGTTACTCTTCACGTTGCATATTAATGATTTGGATGAGGGGATTGAAGGCTTTGTGGCCAAATTTGCAGATTATACGAAAATAGGTGGAGGGGCAGGAATTGCAGAGAAAGCAGGGAGTCTGCAGAAGGACTTGGACAGGTGGGGAAAGTAGGCAGAGAAGTGGCTGATGGAATATAGTGTAGCAAAATGTGGAGACATGCATTTTGGTAGTAGGAATAAAGGCACAGACTATTTTCTAAATGAGAGAATCCAGAAATCGAAGGTGCAAAGGGACTTGGGAGTGCTGGTGCAGGATTCCCAAAAGGTTAATCTGCAAGTCGAATTGGTAGTAAAGAAGGCAAACGCAATGCTGGCATTTATTTCAAGAGGGCTAGAATACAAAAACAAATGCTGAGGCTCCATATTGCGCTAGTCGCAGCAATTGGATTGTTGTGAGCAATTTTGAACACCATATGTGCTGGCCCTGGAGAGGTTCCAGAGGAGGTTTACAAGAATGATCCCAGGAATGAGTGGGTTAACTTATAATGAGCATTTGACGGCACTGGGCCTGTACTCGCGTGAAGTTTAGAAGAATGAGGGGAGGACATCATTGAAACGTACCAAATAGTGAAAGGCTTGGATAAAGTGGACATGGAGAGGATGTTTTTTCACTGGTGGGAGAGTCTAGGACTGGAGGTCATAGCCTCAGAATTAAAGGACGTTCCTTTAGGAAGGTTGAGAAGGAAATTGTTTAGTCAGATGGTGGTGAATCTGTGGAATTCTTTGCCACAAAAGGCTGTGGAGGCTGTCCTTAATGGATATTTTTAAGGCAGATAGATTCTATATTAGTACAGTTGTCAAGGATTAGAATGGAGAAGGCAGGAGCATGGGGTTTGGAGGCAGAGATAGATCAACCATGATTAAATGGCGGAGTAAACTTGATGGACCAAATGGTCTAATTCTGCTCCTATCACATTTAACTTTATGAATTTTTTTTAAGGCAGTGGGAGATAAATTCTGGACAAGCTGTGGGGTAAACATTTATCTTGGATGGGAAAGTGAATTTGAGATCACAATCAGTTCATAAGTTCTCGGAACAGAATTAAGGGCCTGTCCCACTTGCGCGACCTAATCCGCGAGTTCTGGCGAGTTTGCCCTCGACTCATACTCGCAGCATGGTCGACACGGGGTCGTAGGAGGTCTTCGTAACTCTCCTTCATGCCCGAGAGTGGTCTCCGCGTACTCTAGGCCTCAGCTAGGTGGCGGCATTTTTTTCAATATGTTAAAAAATACCCGCGAGTAAAAAAACGTCGCCATGGTAAAAATCGATACTTTTTTTACTCGTAGGTTTAGTCGTAGTAGGTCGTAGTAGGTCGGCATGTTAGTTGTAGATAATCGAGGGTAGTCGAAGGTAGTCATAGATAGTCTTCATCATAGTCGAAGGGAGATCAAAGGAGGCCGTCTTCACTCTCCATTATTCGGTGTCCAATTTTCCCGAAGTTAGTCGTAGCTAGTCATAGCTAGTTGAAGCTGGTCTTCAACATAGTCGAAGGAGGTCTTCTACGTAGTCGAAGGAGGTCTTCAACATGTCATTTTTTCAAATTCTTCTAAACTCGCCAATTAGGTCGCCCAAGTGGGACAGCCCCTTTAGGCTCCTCCCTTCTAAAGGTACGTGCTTTTATTCTGAGGCTATGGCCTCTGGTCCTAGCCTCTCCCACTAATGGAAACATCCTCTCTATATTCACTCTATTCAGACCTTGCACTATTTAGTAAGTTTCAATGAGGCTCCCCCTCATCTTTCTAAATTCCAGCAAGTACAAGCCTAGTGTCTTAACACGCTCATCATATGATAACACAATCATTCCTAGGATCATTCTTGTAAACCTCCTCTGGATTCTCTCCAACGCCAGTACATCCTTCCTCAGATATCCTTGGGGTTAGGAGGCAGAGATAGATCAACCATGCCAGTACATCCTTCCTCAGAGGGAGTACAGAGAAGGTTCACCAGACTGATTCCTGGGATGTCAGGACTTTCATATGAAGAAAGACTGGATAGACTCGGCTTGTACCCGCTAGATTTTAGAAGATTGAGGGGGGATTTTAAAGAAACTTACAAAATTCTTAAGGGGTTGGACAGGCTAGATCAGGAAGATTGTTCCCGATGTTGTGGAAATCCAGGACAAGGGGTCACAGTTTAAGGATAAAGGGGAAATCCTTTAGGACCGAGATGAGAAAAAAAAATTCACATAGAGAGTGGCGAACCTGTGGAATTCTCTGCCACAGAAGGTAGTTGAGGCCAGTTCATTGGCTATATTTAAGAGGGAGTTAGATGTGGCCCTTGTGGCTAAAGGGATCAGGGGGTATGGAGAGAAGGCAGGTACAGGATACTGAGTTGGATGATCAGCCATGATCATATTGAATGGCGGTGCAGGCTCGAAGGGCCGAATGGCCTACTCCTGCACCTATTTTCTATGTTTCTATATGAAGCCCAAAACTACTAACAATACTCCAAATGAGGTCTGAGCAGTGCCTTATAATTTCACAGCATTACATCCCTGTTTTTGTATTCTAGCCCTCTCTAAATAAACACTAGCATTGCATTAGTCTTCCTTCCTTCTGATTTGACTTGCAAATTAACTTTTTGGGAATCCTGCATCAGCACTCCCAAGTCCCTTTGCACCTCTGATTTCTGAATTCTCTCCCCATTTAGAAAACAGTCTACAACTTTATTCCCCCCAAGTAAAATGCATGACTCCACACTTTGCGATGGTGTATTCCATCACCCCACTCACCCAACCTGTCCAAGTCCTTCTGCAGACTCCCTGCTTTCTCTACAGTACCTGCCCCTCCATCTATCTTTGTATCATCTGCAAACTTGGCCACAAAGCCTTCAATTCCCTCATCCAAATCATTGATATCCACTGTGAAGAGTAGCGGCCCCAGCACCGACCCCTGCGGAACTCCGCTAGTCACTGGCAGACAACCAGAAAAAGACCCCTTTATCGCCACTCTTTGTCACCCAGCCAACCTGCAATCCATGCTAGTACCTGCCCTCTGATACCATGGGCTCTCATGTTCTTTGGCATCCTCACATGTGGAACCTTGTCATCTCCTTTGTCTATCCTGCTATTTACTTTCTCAAAGAGTTCCAACAGGTTCATCAGGCAAGATCTCACTTTCACAAAACCATGCTGACTTGGTTCAGCTATTTGAGGGGCCAAGGACCCAATTTCTGCTCCGAGCCAAAAAATGTTAACTTGTTTTCCTCTTTCCACAGATGCTGCCAGATAGGCTGAGCATTCTTAGTTTTTTTTGTTTTATTTCTATATTCAATATCTACCAAAAATAACTGATGAGGATTAGGGAAGTGTGAAGAGTAATCGGTAGTGTTGAAGAATAAGTGACAATGGAGATAATATTGTTGAGCCTCTAAACCAAGGCATGGGAACCCACAGGCTGCAATGAATCATAGGTCATTCAACCCATTGTAAACAAGCACACTAGATGTTGATTTTTATGAGTTAAATCTTTGCAGCTGCAGCAACTCTGACCATCTCTATTAAAGAGGAAATTAAAATGGACGACAATAGGTGCAGGAATAGGCCATTCGGCCCTTTGAGCCAGCACCGCCATTCAATGTGATCATGACTGATCATCCACATTCAGTACCCCGTTCCTGCCTTCTTTAAGAACTCTAATTCTCTCTTGAAAGCATCCAGAGAATTGGCCTCCACTGCCTTCTAAGCAGGGTTCTCACTTAACTATTTTTCCCTGTTGCCAGTCGGGCAACCTTGGCAGTTTTTTAGGTTGCCAAATGACAGTTTAGGTGGTCATTTAAGACGGCTTGCATGACACGTGCGATAATGTGCTCGGACGAAGTGCGTAGTTACCAGTCGGAATTATGCTCAATGAAGCATTCACATATTATTTCTGCTTCAAATAAAGTCACAAACTAAACATATTCACCAATCAAGACATGATATATCCCACAATGACATGGAGCAAAATTACAATACAGTATCTCAACTCGTTTTACACGTTGCAATTAATGCAATTTCTATTAGTTCTTTCCACTTCCAAACTAAAATGTGGTTGGATTATTTAGTTTATGATCAACGTGTGTCAATAAATCCTGGACCATGGTAACATATATGCGTAACCATGCACACTACAGATTGATGCAAGCATGTTCTTTGTGAAGGACCGAAAATTATCATGACATGGCCATAGCATGGGTCGTTATTTCTATTGGTACAGAAACACTCTCGCTTCCCACATAATTTAATATACAGGTTGCAAGGAAATATCAAAACTACATTTTATGATAATAGCTGTTAAAACCGACTATACCCATCTGACAGGTTAAACATCACACTAACTGACAAGAGATGGTCAAAGGACATGTTCTTTTGGTAATATGTTTAAAGGTGTCAAAACGCCACATTACCAGACAATCAGATTAGATGTATGCGTTATGAACAGCAATGAAGATACCCAGTTTGTGCGCGCCAGATTGAGGATTGAGGCTGGGGAATTAGTGCGTGTTGGTTGGAGTAGATAAAATTGTGAGGGGAGAGCGCGGGGGATGTCAGTGGGGTTGAATGGGGGGATCAGTACGGGTTGGACGGGGTGGGGGGGGGGGTCTGTGCAGGATGGATGGGGGGGGGATCAGTACAGGATGAATGGGGTAGACAAAATGCTGGAGAAACTCAGCGGGTGAGGCAGCTTCTATGGAGCGAAGGAAATAGGCAACGTTTCGGGCCAAGACCCTTCTTCAGACTGATCCCCCCATTCTTCTTGAATGGGGGGTATCAGTACAGGATGAATGGGGGAGGTCAGTACAGTGTGGACCGGAGGGTCTGTGCAGGATGAATGGGGGGATCACTACAGGATGGATGGGGGATCGGTGCAGGTTAAATGGAGTGGGGGTCAGTACGGGATGAATGGGGAGGATCACTACAGGATGGATGGGTGGGAGCAGTGCAGGATGAATGGGGGGGGGGGGGGGGTAGTGCAGGATGTATGGGGTGGCGGGAGAATCAATGTGAGGTGGATAGGGAGATCAGTGCAGGATGAATAGATGGGAGGGGGGATGGGGAGGGGAGCACAGGGGATGTCAGGGAGGGTTTGTTTTGAAAGCGCCGTTGGCGAATTGACAGGCAGCGGCCGTTATCAGGCCGGGCGGGGTGGGGTGCGTGAGGAGATGGAGCCGCCGTCGCCGCTGCTGCTGTGCGGGGCCCGTCATTCGCTCCGACCCTCCATCACGCCACACTTAGCATCTTTCCCACGCATTACAGCCGTCGCCGACACAAAACATCACGTTCCTTTTCTCCAGAGATGCTGTCTGACCTGCTGAGTTACTCCAGTTTTTTGTGAAAAATAAACCAGTATCTGCAGTGCCAAGCCGGGCAAAATGACTCGCCGTTTAGGTTGTCCGACAGCACTTTGGGTGGTCAATGGCACCCAGGCAACCGTTAATTTCAAGCCCTGCTAAGGCAGCGAATTCCACAGATTCACAACTCTCTGGGTGAAAAAATGTTGTCCTCATCTCCATTCTAAATGGCGTTCCCCTTATTCTTAAACTGTGGTCCCTGGTTCTGGACTCCCCCAACATCGGGAACATGTTTCCTGCCTCTAGCGTGTCCAATTCCTTAATAATCTTACATGTTTCAACATGATATCCTCTCATCCTTCTAAATTCCAAGCCCAGCCGCTCCATTCTATCCCTACATGACCTCGTGAAACTACGCTGCACTCCCTCAATAGCAAGAATGTCCTTCCTCAAATTTGGAGACCAAAACTGCACACAATACTCCAGTTGTGGTCTCACTAGGGCTCTGTACAACTGCAGAAGGACCTATTTGTTCCTATACTCAACTCCTCTTGTATGAAGGCCAACATGTCATTCGCTTTCTTCACTGCCTGCTGTACGTGCATGCTTACTTTCAGTGAGTGATGAACAAGGACCCCCAGATCTTTTTGCACCTCCCCTTTTCCCAACAATTCCATTCAGATAATAATCTGCCTTCCTGTTTTTGCCACCAAAGCTGCGGTCCCAGCACCGAGCATTGCGGTACCCCACTAGTCACTGCCTGCCATTCTGAAAGGGACCCGTTAATCCCTACTCTTTGTTTCCTGTCTGCCATCCAATTTTCTATCCATGTCAGTACCCTACCCCCAATACCATGTGCTCTAATTTTTCCCACTAATCTCCTATATGGGTCCTTATCAAATACTTTCTGAAAATCCAGGTACACTAAATCCACTGGCTCTCCCTTGTCCATTTTTCTAGTTACATCCTCAAAAAATTCCAGAAGATTAATCAAGCATTATTTCTCCTTCATAAATCCATGCTGACTTGGACCGATCCTGTTACTGCTATCCAAATGTGCGGCTATTTCATCTTTTATAATTGACTCTAGCATCTTCCGATGTCAGGCTAACTGGTCTATAATTCTGTTTTCTCTCTCCCGCCTTTCCTAAAAAGTGGGATAACATTAGCTACCCTCCAATCCTCAGGAACTGATGCTGAATCTATAGAACATTGGAAAATGATCACCAAAGCGTCCACTATTTCTAGAGCCCTTAAGTACCCTGAGAAGCAGGCCCTGGGGATTTATCAGCCTTCAGGCCCATCATTCTACTCAACACCATTTCCTGCCTAATGTGAATTTCCTTCAGTTCCTCCGTCACCCTATATCCTCTGGCCACTAGTGCATTAGGGAGATTGTTTGTGTCTTCCTTAGTGAAGACAGATCCAAAGTACCTGTTCAACTCGTCTACCATTTCTTTGTTCCCTATAATAAAGTGTTTTGGGGCAATTAAAACTGGGAAGTTTTAAGATGCAAAGGAGGAAGAGATATATTTAACAAGTCAAGTTTCTGATGTGCTGGGAGAGAATAAATGACAACAGGATTCAAGGCA
The DNA here is from genome assembly GCF_010909765.2 of Amblyraja radiata. Lineage (NCBI taxonomy): Eukaryota > Metazoa > Chordata > Chondrichthyes > Rajiformes > Rajidae > Amblyraja > Amblyraja radiata. Next base: position 139,559,035 of record NC_045956.1, read on the forward strand.
ATAGCAGAAGCAGTGGGGTGGGGTTAAGAAGCAAATTAGTTTGAGGATGGTGTAGGGAGTAGCTGAATTTCAAATGTAGAGGTTAAAGATAGTAAGGGAATGGGACAGAGAATTCAATCCATTCCAGGGGACCAGGAGACTTTTTTGTAAACAGATGTCCGTCAAAGAAGGAATTTACCTTCCTTCCTTCTTGGTCCAAAGCAGACCACATCATGGGGTGCTGTGCAAATATTGAATTGAAAGTGCTGTGGCTTTACTGATTGCACCTGAAGAGTTCATCCCTGTATGATTGGGGGTGGAGGTGTTGCAGGTGTTGCAGGTGTTGCAGCAACAAACTCAAAAGTGGGGAAGCTGTTGACAATGGTTAATGAGAAGTGGAGTGTCATGAAGGGAATGGAGAAGGGTCTCGCTCCATAGATGCTGCCTCACCTGCTGAGTTTTTCCAGCTTTTTTGTCTACGTTCGATTTTTCCAGCATCTGCGGTTCTTTCTTAAAGATCTCTATTCGGAAGTAGGCAATGACTCGCCAAACCTATTGGAGCAAATATTATTGTGCATTACTGCAGCACAAAAACAATTTTTCATTTAGCAACATGCAGCAAAATTCACCCAGTTTAATTTAACAAAATGAGTGGAGCCATACATTTAGTTTACTTTTGGTTTAGTTTCAGCCACAGTGAATGTTTTTCTTTTCCCTATCCTGCTGAATGAAGCCAAGAATGGTCTGTCCTCCTTGCTGCTGTGAGTATGAGTTATTGGGAAAAACAAAACTTTGGCATGTGACTAGAACAAGATACAGTCTTGCAACTGAAGACCGAGTAGGTTCTTGTATGAAATGGTTATTATTTTAAAAGAGCATTGAGAAACACAGGGACCTTAGTATACAAGTCTAATGGGCCTGTCCCACTTAGGCGATTTTTCAGACGAATGTCAAGTTGCCGGCAGACATGTTGAAAAATTTGCGGCGACCATAATGAGGCCGCAACTAGTCCCCAGAATGCAGGACCTCCTCACGACCATGAAGGCGACTCCCCGACAACCACCCACAAACATGTGGCGACCGCACAGTCTCCTGCACTCACCTAAAAAGTCGCCCAAGTTCAAAGTTCAAATTTTATTTGGTCACATACACCTTTAGGTGTAGTGAAATTCTTTTTGCCAAGTGGCGCAGGCCCATAAAGATCCCTCCTCTCCCCTCCCTACCCCCCCCCCCCCCTCCCCCATCCCCCCCCCCCATTATCCCTCCTGACCGCCCCCACTGCCCTCTTTTCCCATTTCCACTTTTCCCCCTCTCCCTCCCTACCCCTTCCTCTCCCTCAATCCCCCCCACTCTACCTCCTCACCTCCCCAGGATCTTTTGCCTCTCATCCTCCAATCCCTCCCTCCCTCACCTCTCCTTTCCCCTACCCTCAGTCACTCCCTCCCTCCCTCCATAAAAAGCATCTGCAGTTCCTTCCTCCACAGATCATTCAGTGTGTGTGTGTGTTACAAACTCCGCACCAACTGCTCAGCTACCCTGCAACTCGACTCTCCCTCCTTCTGCCCACTCCGGCTCACCTGCCGCTCTGCCCGTCCTGTCCGACCGCCCGCTGCTGCCGCCACTCGGCCCGTCCCTGCCCTTCCCACCCGCCTACCTGAGGGGAGTTTGTGAGTGAGGCGGGACAGGCCACCGCCGGTGGGGCAGGAAGGGGCGTCGCCATCCCAGCTGTGGTATTGACTGACAAAAGAGACCAATCTGCGTGGCGCTGACTTGAAGGAATCTGGGCACGCGCGGTTTTTCAGATTTTTAAACCTCGCTAACTTTTACAATATTCCATCGATCGGAACGCAACTTGTTGCACTCGCAGCACATGAGAACGGTGAGTAACTTGGTGAAAAATCGAGTATTATCGCGTACCATTTTTGCACAAATAGAAAAAAACGCGTAAACCGGAAGAGCATAAGATCAGAGTTTTAGTTATGTATAGACGATTGATATACGTGATTGATAAAATGATGAGGGGTATGGATAGAATAGACTGCAGGAAACTTAGAACTTATTAAAGGTAAATTAAGAGGAACTGACAGAGAAGATTTTTCACTCAGAGTGTGGTAAATACCTGGGATGTACTGTTGCAGAGAGGTGAAAGCAATGACAGCATTTAAGTGTCTGGATAAACTCTCCACTTAGGCACAAAAATCTATAAGACCAAGTGCTGGAAAATGGTATTAACACAGATGGGTGTGTACTGGTTAGTATAGACATGGTGGACTCAATTCCTTTTCTCATACTGTACGTCTCCAGTGCCTAGTTGCAAATTTCTAGCAGTTTTTATTTTGCTAATAAACTTCAGCCAGATAAATCAATAATATGATCACACCAATAAGCTTGTCTCATTGATAGGAACAGCAGTTTCACGATTCACTTCCAAATAACTGTACCCCAGTGAAAAATGCTTAGGATATCTGGGTTGACAGAGTGTTCATTCAATTATGTCAAAGTGAGTGAAGATATTTGCATCGACTATTCTAGGTTGTTTGAGTTATAGATTCTTCATATAGTTTCTTCATGTCAAGTACCAAGAATTCCAGACAGAGTGACTGCTCTCAGTTTTTAAGGATTACGCTTTTGAATTTAACAAGTCAATTTAATTCTCATTAAAAGCAGGAAACAATTATCTAAAAACAAACAAATACAAAATTACAATCTTGTGGTTTACACCTGTCATCAAATCGCCTTATATAATAATCTTACTTGGACATATGAACAGTGGAATTGATCACTATTTCTTGTTCATTTGAAGACACAAAAAACCTTGTACATGAACTTAACATTACAGAATCCGCCAGTCTTTAATATTTTAAACGGCTGGATTTTCTTATACTCTCTACACATTATGTCAAATTCATTCATTATAAAGAGAATCAATCTCTTCTTTGTACATTTCTGCCACAAAAGGCCTTCTCAGTTTCATTGTCGGACCTGTAAATACAAACAGAAAACTGTAAAAATTTACATCAGAAAGAGCAAGATTTCAAAGTTTAATCCTGGTTGTCACATACGAAACTGTTTACCCATTTAACGATCATCTCAGAGGATGATCTATATTAATGTCCGCACTCCACTGCAATACACAAACTTAATTGCTATGGAGTGCAGGATCCTTTACCCAATTTGTTCAAAGCTGTTTTCATTGGCACATTCCCTCCAGCTACACGCATGTACACAAAGCCCTTTGCACTGATATTTCATTTACAGTGTAAAATGACACAAACGCCATTATCACTGATATTTACAGAATTGCAGAGAATTGTGCACACAGCCCAGACCATCACACAAACCAACCCTTCCGTTGACTCCATTTATACCTCGCTGCCTCAGCAAGGCCAGCAAGGACGTCGGACCCTGACCACTCCCTCTTCTCCCCTCTCCCAACGTGCAAAAGGCAGAAGTATGAATAAGCACACCTCCAGATTCAGCAAGTTTCTTTCCAGCTGTTATCAGGTAACTGAACCATCCTACAACAACTAGAGAGCAGTCCTGAACTACTATCTACCTCGTTGGACTATCTTTGATCAGACTGTTCTGGCTTTATCTTGCACTATACGTTATTCCCTTAGCATGTATCAGCACACAGTGAATGGCTCGATTGTAATCATGCATTGTCTTTCCACTGACTGATTAGCACAAAGCAAAGCTTTTCACTGTTCCTAAGTATACGTGACAATAAATTAAACTAAGAATATTTGACAAAGTATAATTAATGTAAAACTGTCAGTCAATCCAGACAGCACTTGAAAACAATTTACATTTCAGGAAAAGGCAAAGTGCTGGAGTAGCTCAGCGGGTCAAGCAGCATCTCTGGGGAAAAGAAATAGGTGACATTTCCAGGTGGGGATACTTCTTCAAACTGAATTTCAGACTACATTTCTGGCTTTTTTTGCTGTATATGTAACTGAAAGACAATTTATTAGTTGTGCAGCCATGGATATTTCAGTGACATCATGCCAAGTTTCTCTTATTTTCCCATCCATGGCAATGAGGGAAGGCTCAAAGTGTAATCTCTGCAGATATTGTCATTGGCGCAACAATCGGCTTACCCAATTCTCCTCCAGAAACTGTGAAGTCTTTATCCAAAATTATCCACTTTTGGATTCTCTGAGCATTTGATGTGGCATCTTTATTCACGGTGTCAATAGCATCCTGAATAGCTTTCTCGATCATAGGATCTTGTCTTTTCACAAAATCACTCAAGTGGGTAACTGAACATCCGTTTTTGCGGCAGAAATCAATGGTTGGTGGAGCCAAATCGTCAAGTGGTTCTCCTGTCTCATTATCCATATTACACTAGTAGAAGAGGAGAAAGAAAAATAAAGGAAGCAGCTGGAAACATTATTGGAGAATAAGTAATGATCAACAATATTGTTCCACATATTACTTAGAAATGAAGAATCAGTCACCAAAGTTCATCTTTATCCACCATCTTTATCCACCATAATTGGCTAAGATAGTCCACCAGTTCTCCAAACTTAATTTAAAAATGTTTGATCCCAAGTATATTTGAATAAATTAAGGTTGGGGGGCGGTGGGGCCCTCTTCCAATTATACACGTTTTTGCATTTCAATAGAACACATATTAACCCTTTCTTGTTCCCCTTTGGTCCCCACTACAACTTTTCTAATTCTTCAACAAACGTCAGTATACTGAATCCCAGTTAAATCTTTATTAGTTAGATTGATAATACTGTATTAATCCTATTTTCCTCCCCCAATATTTAACTTATTTCTGCAAACCCATTTATCAAAACATTTCTAACAGTGACCAGGGGAAAAGCATTCGAGCCAAGTTTATATTGCATCAAGGGACCCACGATCATTCTATATACCTGGAAAGTACACATCAGAAATTGAGAATCAGTCCCAATATATCCATGTTCTCCAGAGATGCTGTCTGACCTGACCTGCTGAGTTACTCCAGCACTTTGTGTCCATTTCAGCATTTACTGTCAGATTGTTTTGATAAATGGGTTTGCAGAAATAATTTGAAGATTTAGGAAAACAAATAACTCTTCAAGGGTGAGCCACCTGTCTGAACCATTGCATTGTGCTGCTGCAAGTTCCATAACAATGAAGATTTGGTGCTTTATTTCCTAATCAATTTGGTGATCTATCACAGTCGTTGCCTCAAAAAGTCTGGCAGCATCATCAAGGACATACACCATCCGGGCCATACACTCATTTCCCCACTACCTTCAGGTAGAAGGTACAGACGCCTGAAGACTGCAACAACCAGGTTCAGGAATAGCTGCTTCCCCACAGCCATCAGGCTATTAAACTTGGCTCGGACAAAACATTAATAGCCCATAATCTGTTTATTTGCACTTTATCAGTTTATTTATTCGTGTGTGTATATAATTATACAATGGTATATGGACACACTGATCTGTTCTGTATTCGTGCCTACTATGTTCTGGTGTGCTAAAGCAAAGCAAACATTTAATTGTCCTATCAGGGTCACATGACAATAAACTCACTTCAAGAGAGTTTATTGTCATGTGTTCCAGATAGGACAATTAAATTCTTGCTTGTTGCAGCACAACAGAATATTGTAGGCAGGGCCGGCCTTAAGCCGATTGGACCGATTGTTCCCAATTGAGCCTCGCGCCTAAGGGGGCCCCGCGCTAATTTTCCCTATTTCGTGCAGAAATACGAATTTGCGTTGTTAAATAGATTTTTTTAGAAAAACATTTGCCTTGTTAAAAACAAACATGGATAAAAACTGCTGCACCGGCCATCAGACAAAAGCGATGTGTTAACTACCACTGTTAGCACTTGTTAACCGCCAGTAGTAAACACGTAGTTATACAATGTGTCATCAATGCATCGATCCATATTCCTCAGTAAATGTAATTGTGTTTTGACCAAGTATTAACGACGCCGGGTTCCTTTGAATAAAATTCACGGGACTCCCATGAATTTTATTCAAAGGAACGCTGCGTCATTAATGCTTGGTCAAAACACAATTACATTTACTGAGGAATGTAGATCGATGTATTGATGACATTGAGAATTTCTTAAAGCTCACTCCTCACTTTCTGGAGTGCACCACTGGCTCACTATTGTTTGTGATGTTTGCTTTTCAAATGTATTCAAGTATTCCGCCTGTCTTCCTCTTGCAAAAACAGAATGCATTAATAGCATGTCTCAATCTCGTCGGGTTAGTTCACCTCATCAACTGCAACTCTCCATAATGCAGCTTTCCTTACTCCAGAATTTAGTGTCTATCTTTAAAATAATCCGTGGTCCGCTGAACAAATAACACGATAGACCACTCTGGAAGTGCAAGTTTTGCTGTACACTTCATTCTGTAGAACACATCATAATACACCTTGAGTGAATTAATGCGGTTAGATAATTTTTTTAAACTGTTGTCTAGAATTAATCGATACCCACCCTGTGTACCTTATATCAGATTTTAAACAGAATTTCCGATTTTTTTGTTTTCCTATTTGTCAATTTTTTTGTGCCCGGTTATTTGGCGGCCAATCAACCGCTATCTCTAAGGGGGTTGTGTCCAATCACCAACCAGCTTGCCTTAAAATTCCCGTCCAATCAACAAATCGGTCTCATCCCGTCCAATCAGCCACTGTCTCCAAGGGCATTGTGTCCAATCACATAATGCAGTTTAATGGTAATTAGCTGCTACGGTAAAGGTTGGAAGCCCGCGGAGGTACTGACACAGTCAGACAGGAGCAGGAGAGATTAAGACAGTGTATAATCCATAGCACCTTAGTGTACAATTTCATATGTTTATGGGCAACACATGTTCTGCCCATATCCCTCTAAACCTTTTCCATCTATGTACATGTCCAAATATCTTTAAATGTTTTTATATTACCTGCCTCAACTACCATCTCAGCAGCTTGTTTCATAGACCCACCCACCCTCTGAGTAAAAAGGTTGCCCCTCATGTTCCAATTAAAGCTTTCTCCTCTCACCTTAAACCAATGTCCCCTGGTTCTCAGTTCCCTAACTTTGGGTAAGACTATGCATTCACCCTATCTATTCCTCTCATGATCTTATACACCTCTCTAAAGATAATCTCTCAGCCTCCTGCGATCCAAGGAACAAAGTCCTAGCTTGCCCAATCTTCCGTACAGATCAAGTCCTGGCAAGATCCTCGTAAATCTTCTCTACATCCTTTCCACTTTAATGACATCCTTCCTATAGCAGGGAGACCAAAACTGAACACAATAATCCAAATGCAACCTCACCAACATACTGTACAACTTAACATTCATCAGTTTTCTCCCTTCTACTTCAGTCTAAATAAGGATACCGGCCTAAAACATCATATGTCCATCTCCACAGGTGCTGCTTTGCCTGCTGAGTTCCTCCACAACTTGATTTTTTTTAATTTCAACAATTTTCTGTTTTTATTTGAGATTTCCAACGCCTGTGGTATTTTAGTTCTATAAAACAAAAGCTTATAAAGAGATCTTACATTAACAAAACAAAATACAAAGAATTGTTTCAGTTTTATTTCTCTGGGAAAGGGCAGAAGAACACTGGCCTTTTAAAAGACTGACTTTAATCAATAATGTTATCCTTTTATTTTTGCAAGAAAGAACCAATACACATTCATACGGCAGAGACTTAGCATTCCAACAAAAAGGATAATTTCAGTCTCAAATAAAATTAATGCTGATCCTTACACTTTGGACAATTTTTCTCAAATTCAAAGATGGAAAGAGTGCCCACAAATTGATATAATTCAGCTGACAATCCATTATTTAATGACGGTTATATTGGTAAGGTGCTTGTCCTATTGTGTCCAAACGAACTTAAAACATTGAAAGATTCAGTAAAGTTGAGGTTGGATTCTCTGTGTAACACTTACCTTCAAAGTGAGAAGTATGGAGAGGAATTTTCTCTTATCGCCAATTAACATGGCGTTACTAATCAGTGGCAGTTTAGTCATAACAGCATCCTCAATGGGGATCGGAGCTATATTCTCACCTCCATCGGTGATTATCATTTCTTTGATTAAAAAACAAAATAAACAATACAATTAGTCATTCAATCAAAGTACTACCATCACTGTTAAATGAGTCACCATTAAATTATCCAACATTCCAAATACTGCAGATACTGGGAATAAAAAATAAAAATGGAAGGTTTGGAGGGAGAAACAAGGTGAACTGTCAGGTCAACACAGCTCAAATTAAATGGTACAGTTTTGCAAAGATCATAAAATGGAGAATACTGGTAAATTTGTGCCAGTTCTTATAGATAATCAAATCTCAGAAGTATTCATATCCAGTAGTTAGATCAAAGCAATCATAGATCATCCAATTATGCCACAGAATAGTGTTAGAAATCAGTTGATTAACAATTTATCACATCAATGTTCCCCTTATTACACATATCAATGATTTAATTTGTAAATCACGCATTGTTTTAGTTAATTTTAAATTGAGTAATATTCTGAAGAAGGTTATGTCCCTGATAACATTATCTCTCCTACATGATGCAAGCTGAAGTGCAACTTATGTGGTTGCAGACTTTTCTTCAAATGTTGTTTTGTTTGATTTCCCCATATGTATTGTTTCACTTTTTATTTAAGTACAGTGCCCTTCTCTGGCAGACACCATTGTGATATCACAGTTGCGAATGCTGAGACGTTAATGCTTGTAAGTTCCTGATGTTAGTTGATAAGTAGAGGTAGAATAGATACTACAGTTGCGGTGTTACTTTTGTTGCATTCTCAGTCATGAAATACAGCTTGTGTGTGAATATTATTATAGTAAATTATGTATAATTGTTAAATTATATATATATTTATATAAATAATATAAATATATATTGTATATATGTGTATATTAATAAAATATATATAACATTATAATGAAAATATCACACTAAATACATTTCCTTACAAATTTCTGAAATTTAGTTCCAATGTTTTGTTTTATTTATTTTATGGGATCAGGGCATTGCTGGAAAGGCCATTCAGCCCTAAATATCTGATAACGTGACAAGATGCTATACCAGATCAAGCTAGATTCCAAGTTGAAGTACACAGAAGTACAAGTCGAATGTAGGAAGCTTGCGTGCCATAACAGACTACAAAGTCAGATAGAACTGCTGGCTACAACGCCTTCCTCCCCGACAGGCTTAGCGAATGCATTCCTGCTTTGAACAGGTAAGTGCAATAATGTCACCCTCCCTTGACAGCCTCGGGTGAACCTGCATACACGATCACCGTCGCAGTTGTCAGACGACCTTCCTTAAAGTGAACCTATAGAGAGCAACATGGAGTCCCCGGCCGTGTTGGTAGAACCTGCTTGGACCAGCTGGCGGGTGTAACCGTGGACATTTTTAACCTCTCCCAACCCCAATCAGAGGTTCCCACCTTGTTTAAAACCACTGACAGTCGGTGCCGAAGAAAAACTAGGTTCTCCCTGGATCCTCTGACATCCACCATCACGAAGTGAGTGAAAGCCGGGTCACGGCAACACTGCAGCCTAGCACCTCGTCTCCAGCTTTCTCCCCCCCCCATTACAATCAGACTAAAGGAGGGTCCCAACCCAAAGCATCGCCTATCCATGTTCTCCTGAGCCACCGAGTGATTTCAGCACTTTGTGTTCTGTTGACATACCATTATTGTCTCAATAATCATGAAACGACATTGAGAAAAGATAAGCGATCAGCAAACAATCATGAACCCGGCAAGCAGTCAAGTGTTGAAAGGATAAAACTATCAGAAACAAAAAAGTTTTGTTACCTTTTATTCTGCCGGTAATATACAGGTATCTCCCACTATCAAATTTTCCCAAATCTCCAGAATGCAACCAGCCATCTTCATCTATGGTTGATATGGTTTGCTCATCCATGTTCAGGTATCCCATGAAGACATTTCTGCCCCAGAAACATATTTCTCCAACCCCATCACGATCTGAATTGGAAAGTTTAGACTTGCACCCTTCCATATCCTTTCCACAGCTGGTGAGAGATTATTAAAAAGAAAGCATTTCAGATGATTGAATTTCAGCACTTATCTGAAAATAAAACTAGTAAACAGAGGGTGGTGGGTGTATGAGGTAGTTGAGGCAGATAGTAGTGCAATGTTTAAAACATTTGCACAGGTACATGGATAGGACAAGGTTTAGAGAGGTATGGGCCAAACGCAGGTAGGCGGGACTAGTGTAGTGGGACATGTTGGTCAGTGTGGGCGTTGGGCCAAAGGGCCTGTTTTCACACTGATTCTATGATCTGAGCATCAGATAATGAGCAATGAAATGTTTAAATAATGCTACAAAGTCAAAAAAGGCACAGTTGCCAGAAAGGCTGACATAAAAGGCTAGAAATAACTCATTAGGTCAGGCCACATGGTCATAATATTATCCCCTAAAACAAAAAAGAAGTTAAGGTTTAAGGCTAAGATAGACACAAAATGCTGGAGTAACTCAGCGGGACAGGCAGCATCTCTGGAGAAGGAATAGGTGACATTTTAGATCGAGACCCTTCTTCAGACTGATTTAAGGTTTAAGGCTGTTGACCACAGGTTAAATATCAAAATATCAAAAGCAGTGGCAAGTTAACAGGCAAGTTAATAGGAAAGATAAACAAAATACTGAAAATATTCAAAGCAGTCCTCTCATCAGCTGGAGTGTGGTCCACACCTCCCATTTACCTCATTGGAGACCTTTAGACTATATTTTGTTTTAGAAAGAATTGCAGAAGATGGAAAAATCTAAGTTTTTTCCCTTCCGACATCAGTCTGAAGAAGGGTCCCGAGCCGAAACGTTGCCTATTCCTTTGCTCCATAGATGCTGCCTCTCCAGCATTTTCATCTACCTTGAAACTATCTTTTATCAGTCTCCAATGTTATATCTTGCACTGAATGCTGTACCCTTTATCCTTCATCAGTGCACTGTGGATGACTTGATGGTATTCATGTATAGTTTTCTTCTCTAACTGGATAGCACGCAAACAAAAGCGTTTCACTGTATCTTGGTACATGTGACAATAATATAATAAACTAAACTAAACTTTGCCACATTTAGAAATGCATTTGAAAGTGTGCTTGAAGAGCTGTGAAGGGCTTTGGACCTAGTTTAAACAAATCACTCATTTTATCAGAGTCATCAACCACTGCATTTGAAACATTATTTGGGAATTACATCATGTAAATGATGGAACATTTCACGTTAAAAATTACCACCTCATCCCAATTTTCAAAACAAAAAAGGCAACTGAGATTTACAGCCAACTCATAAAATTCAGGGTTGATGGAGAAGAATACAAGAATTTTGTTTTCCTGGTCTATTTAAAGGTTGAGAGACCGGCAAGGTGAGTTCTGCGAGGCTTTGCACGGCCCTATAGATGACTCTTTTCAGAGGCAGCACATTGGGAATTATTTGATTCATCAACTGCTGCGTGACCTATAAAGACTCAACTTGGCACTGCAGAAGGGCTGCAGTCTTTGAGCCTTGAGGTGCAACCTTACATTCCATTCCATGTTCATCAATTTAGAGAAGGAAATATTGGGTGAGGGAATTCCACAGCTAACGGTTTTTTTTCAAATGAAAGCAAAATCAGCAACTTAAATGATTAAATGTGGGGATGTGCAAAGGTCCAGAACCGGAAACCATAGATGCATTAGAGCTGCAAATAAAAATATTTATTTACACTGCAAGTTAAAAAAGTCTAGGATGAAAGAGGTTGGGCAGGGATCTGAAAATAAGATCTGATCAAAGCAAATGATTGCATAACCAAGTCGTAGGACCTAAGGTCAATTAAAACAGCGATGGTGGGCAAGGTACGTTAGATCACAGGCAACAGAGGTATGGGGTGGCTTAAAGTTTGCAAAGGGAGGTGGTGGCATTCCAGCTTGGGAGTCTTATGGTGGTGGTAGTATTGATTTATTATTGTTACGTGTACAAAGATGAAGTGAAAAACTTTATTTTGTGTGCTATCCAGTCAAATTGTGGAAGAAAAATTAATTAATATCCTTCGTTCTTTAATTGGAATTGAACAAGGTAACGAAAGGGTGTTTTGGATGTGACAATTGGCAGCTCCCGCTTGGCCAGGTGCAGAAGAAATTCGTGAGAATCGACAGTAAGATTAGATGTATTACCTCCAGTCCGGGAATGTGATGAATTGTGGATGGCAAATGTAAACATGAAATGGGAGGAGATAACAAAGCTTGTTTACATTTCTGAGAAGTTACAGTAGATCACCCGCGCCCCCTACCGCTACTAGCGTATATTAGTTGCAGTAAATGGGAGGCTTATGATCGGCTCGGAATGGGGATGGTGACGTGGGCCGCTTGAAAGATGAGATAGAATAATGTCAAGATTCCCTTGTTTTGCGTTTGATTTGTATTAACCCTGTTGTTGAATAAGATTAACATAAGCGAACAGTAAGTTATGAATAATAAAATAATTGGAACCCATGTGGTGATAGAATGTTTTTGTCGAATAGTATCTAACAAAGCTAAACAAAAGTTATTTACTTCACAATATAACTGTCGGCTAATTCTGCTGTGAAGTCAAAGAACTGGTGAGCAGTTTTCTGCAGCCATCTCTCCATGATATCATGCAATAAAGTCTCTTGAAGCAAACCTGCCAAGTCTGTAACTTTTTGTTTTTCTTTTTATTTCCCTCTAAATTAATTTCTTCCACAGAATTTGGCATAGTCGACAGGGTCCCAATTGTAACAGGATTCGAACGAATATAGGGGGAAATAAAAGGGAATGACAAAATAGTCCTGTATAGTCCTAACTGAAAAGGGGACGGGAGGACTTCCCAGAGAAGGGAGAGCCCCTGGGCAACCTATTGGCCGGTGACTCGCGCTGAGTCAAGATACTTATTAGGGTTGAGGCAAGATGCGGGGAAGATACATTTATTTACGCTGGGCATAGAGGATAAAGTAGATGCCGTAAAGCGCTATAGAATTGAAAGGTGACTTCAAGGTTTGCAAACGAAGTAAAACTGGTGCTCACAAATGTAATAAAATATTAAAAGACATTGTCTGCAGAAACCTAATTTTGTTTTACAGACTTGAGAGAAAAATGTGGCAGGCAACAGCAGTCGATCAGTGAAAGATGGAGGCCTGAGGAAAAGAAACAGGTGGTCCAGAAGAGAAAGATGCAGATAAGAAAGAACACTGCAAAGGTGATAAAAAAAGACTAAAACACACCAGGAAGAGGTAGGAGATCCCATTGTTCCACTGGGATCGCCAGCAAATATAATTAAAAAGTGCAGAGGACCAATGTCCGGTAAATCTTTATGGTAATCTAACTGATCAATTAAATGGAAATTGGCAAGATAAGGGAAGTTATATGCTATCTCCGTCCTACTCATCCCTAAAACAAAAGAAATGGGTTGGCGAGATGGGAGCACAATTCATATTTGCCATGGAAGTGTTATTAATGATAGTTGGAGTGGTAAGTGTAACTTTAAAATTGATGGAAATAATAAGGAGATGGATGGGCTGGAGAAGAGACACCAGCCCCTAGAGGAGGAGAAAGGTGTTAAGCAGAAAGAAGGTAATGAGGGACCTATGCCTATAATATCAATGCAGGTGGCAGCAAAGTGACGATCAACAGGCTCAGGGAAATGAGTCCCTCACTCACTGGTTGGCCCACAGGGGAAAGGAGGCTATAATGGGGGGGAGCAAGAAAACATAGTGATATAGGGGAGGTAAGTAAAGTAAAGTAAAGTAAATTTCATTTATATAGCACGTTTAAACCAACTCGCGTTGAAACCAAAGTGCTTTACATAAAATAAATATTTTTTAAAATAATAAAGTTTCCGTACATCCATAGAAAAATTAAAAATAAGAAAAATGACAGAACACATTATAGAATTCAACATGAACGTCGCCCCACAACAGTGTCAAATGTTTCCACTGTGGGATCTAAAGGCATCTAAAAGTTCAGTCCTCTTCCACTGTGATCACCCGAGGACGGGGCCTGTGCGATGTTTGCAACACAAAGACGAGACGATCCCAGATTTGATAGCCTGATTTAAGAGTAAGTGGGAGGAACATGCCGGAGGGTCCCGAGCTGAAAATGGGCCTCTAGCTGTTCACACTTTACTAAATTTGTTTGCTGCCCCGACAGGCTCAAACTTATATATTGGTTAACGTAGATTGATAAATTTAGCCATGGGAGAATGTGATCACAGCGCTTGTGAACATGACAGTGGAAGAGGACAATGGCACTTAAAAGATACAACACGAAGTACATACTGGAGATGTGGTAAGAAAGGGCATTGCGCTCGAGAGTGCAGATGTTCCCCACAGCTACAGTCAGGGAATGTCCAACAGGGAGGGTGTCTAGCCCCTTACTGCACTTTTATAATCTCTAGAACAGCCCCACTCCCGTTACTGGGAAGACCGGCTCTGTGTAAACTGGGAATGGTCTTACACTGTACTGCACACGGTATGTTTATGGAACTCACTCAAATGCAGACACATCAATTGTTAAATTTAACTGAAGAAGAACAAGGGCAAAAGATGCCCATTTTTATATTGTTGGCAATTAAGTAGCAATCCATACAGTCAATTGGTTAATCAAACCCATTGTGCTCTGCAAAGAGTGCAGGATTCAAAAGGCCAGTATTTACAGTATCTTGTTGAAACCAGCCAAGATTAGCGGACGCATTGCACTGAATTGCACTGAATTATATATGTGCATCCCTAATCCCTAATCCCGGATACCAGATGAGAGTTTCCCCCTGGTTGAATAAACTCGAACAACTAACTAACCCTTATTTGTTTTTTGGGGTCCCGGGATTAAGAATGATGGTCCACCTCTCACAAGACCAAAGGGAGACACCTCTGAGTCACACTTGACTGTAGCTACTAGACCTCCAGCAACAGCGAAGGAAATAAGAGAAATGATAAAAAGGACAGTCAATTCATGTTTTAAAGTTGTCAATGACACAGAAGGAAAGATCACATAGGTCAGAAAGGTATGGGACAGCCGCCTAGTGGCTTTGGTCCAAGTACCCTCTGAGCTATGGGCAAAGCATAAGAATTATGTGGAACGAATGCATTCAGCCCCTGAACATAAAGTGACTTTAAAAAAGGGTGCTGCCTTGCCATGTTTAAAAGGGATAGCTATGGTCATAGTATCTTTATTACAACAAGGAGTATTAGTGAAAACACGAAGTCCGTGTAATACTCCTATTCTGCCAATCCCAAAAGTGGGAAGACGTAATGGATGGCGTTTCGTCTAAGACCCGAAAGCTATTTAAAAAAAAAACAAAATAGTGATTCCTCTTGCTCCTTTAGTACCTGACACCAATATTATTCTGTTAAAGAAGGAACTGCAGATGCTGGAAAATCAAAAGTGGACAAAAGTGCTGGAGAAACTCAGTGGGCGCAGCAGCATCTATGGAGCGAAGGAAATAGGCAAAGTTTTGGGCCGAAACCCTTCTTCAGACAGAATATAATTCTGTCATCTATACCGGCAGAAGCCAACACCTTTACAGTATTTGACCTATGTTCAGCCTTTTTCTCCATACCCCTGCATAAAGGCAGCCAATTCCTGGTTGCTTTTACCTACAAAGATCAACAATACATCTGGACTAGGCTACCCCAGGGGTATACTGAAAGCCAGCCGTACATGCAGCAGCAGTGGAAAAAAATCTAGAGGAATGTTAATTATCAGAGAGGTCTACTTTGATCGATGACCTTTTAGTAGCCCCTGTGATAGGTCCCGATTGTACTCAATTGGTGCAACATTTGGCAGGAAGAGGGCATAAAGTATCCCTGGGAAAATGAGTTCTGCCAACCTAGTGTACAGTATCTGGGATTCCAGCTGCTGGAAGGCAGAAGGAGATTTGGAAGACACAGCACAAAAGCAATAGAGAACATCCCGATCCCGAAGATAAAGGACATTCTCTCCTTCTTAGGCATGGTGGGTTACTGCAGACAATGGATCCATGACTGCAGGGAACTAGATGCAGCATTGCGTTCAGCCACCTTGCAGACTGAACCCTCCAAAGTAGTATGGACCAGGCGTTTAGAAATCTAAAGTTCCTTTTATCACATACGAACTATACTTATCAGCGATCACCTGCTATAAACCCAGCTACCTTTGTACCACTGCCAGAAGAAGATTGTGACCATGATTGTCTATTGCTTGTAGAAGCCGTTGCTACTCCCCGGCTGGACTTAGAGTCATCCGATTGATAATCCTAATCTGGTCCTATTTACTGATGGTTCTTCACACCGACACAGCGATGGCAGATTATTAGCAGGATATGTGGTGGTCACACCACACCAAGTGCTGGAGGCATACGCTTTACCATCTGAAACGTCCGCTCAGGCAGCTGAGCTGCATGCCCTGACTCGTGCCTGCATATTGGCAAAAGATAAAAGTGCAAATATCTACACTGATTCTCGCTATGCGTTTGGGGTTGTACATGACTTTGGGCAGTTATGGAAAAATGGAGGATTCATCACATCAACAGGAAAGACTATTAAGCATGATAACCTGGTGTTAATTTTATTGGATGCTATTTGTTGATTTGTAGTCCTTATAATAACAGTGGCCTCACACCATGTCAGGTTATATAGAGTTCATTAGGAACAAGCAATACAAGTTCTCACTTGAGAGTTAGACAATAGACAATAGGTGCTGGAGTAGGTCATTCGGCCCTTCGAGCCAGCCAATGTGATCATGGCTGATCATCCCCAATCAGTACCGCGTTCCTGCCTTTTCCCCATATCCCCTGACTCCGCTATCTTTAAGAGCCCTATCCAGCTCTCTCTTGAAAGCATCCAGAGAACCTGCCTCTGAGGCAGAGAGTTCCACACACTCACAACTCTCTGAGAGAAAAAGTGTTTCCTCGTCTCCATTCTAAATGGCTTACCCCTTATTCTTAAACCGTGGCCCCTGGTTCTGGACTCCCCCAAGATCGGGAACATGTTTCCTGCCTCCAGCGTGTCCAAACCCTTAACAATCTTATATGTTTCAATAAGATACCCTCTCATCCTTCTAAACTCCAGAGTGTACAAGCCCAGCTGCTTCATTCTCTCAGCATATGACAGTCCCGCCATCCCGGGAATTAACCTTGTAAACCTACGCTGCACTCCCTCAATAGCAAGAATGTCCTTCCTCAAATTAGGGGACCAAAACTGCACACAATACTCCAGGTGTGGTATCACTAGGGCTCTATACAACTGCAGAAGGACCTCTCCTATACTCGACTCCTCTTGCTATAAAGGCCAACATGCCATTCGCTTTCTTCGCTGCCTGCTGTACCTGCATGCTTACTTTCATAGGCTGATGAACAAGGGCCCCCAGATCCCGCTGTACTTCCCCTTTTCCCAACTTGACGCCATTTAGACAGTAATCTGCCTTCCTGTTTTTGCTACCAAAGTGGATAACCTCACATTTATCCGCATTAAACTTCATCTGCCATGCATCCGCCCAATCCCACAACCTGTCCAAGTCACCCTGCATTCTCATATCCTCCTCACAGTTCACACTGACACCCAGCTTTGTGTCATCTGCAAATTTGCTAATGTTACTTTGAATCCCTTCATCCAAATCATTGATGTATATTGTAAATAGCTGCAGTCCCAGCACCGAGCCTAGCGGTACCCCACTAGTCACTGCCTGACATTCTGAAAGGGACCAGTTAATCCCCACTCTCTGTTTCCTGTCTGCCAACCAATTTTCTACGCATGTCAGCACTCCACTCCCAATACCACGTGCCCTAATTTTGCTCACTAATCTCCTATGTGCGACCTTATCTAATGCTTTCTGAAAGTCCAGGTACAGTACATCCACTGGCTCTCCCTTGTCCATTTTCCGAGTTACATCTTCAAAAAATTCAAGAAGATTAGTCGAGCATGATTTCCCCTTCGTAAATCCATGCTGACTTGGACCGATCCTGTTACTGCTATCCAAATGTGCGGCTATTTCATCTTTAATAATTGACTCCAGCATCTTCCCCACCACCGATGTCATTTCACTTTAAGACTAATGCAGCAGGCCGCGACGTTAACGAGCTAGTGGGCGTAACCACAAATGCATGGCTCATAACATGAGCCACTAATCTACATCCCCCCTCTTAAAGAATCAATAAAGATGTATACTCATAACTAAGCAAAGCAAATATCACAACTGATGACAGACTGGTGGAAAGTCAAACTATAGTCCAGATACTTCACGACCAGCCTGCAAACACGACCAGCACGTGTATGATAGAGACCATCTCCATTCTTTTTCTCCAGGGAAAGAGCAGGCGATTTCACCACTGAGGAGGACTGGACCAACGCCTCTGGAGTCGAAGCAGGAGACTGTGGAGCAGGCGAAGACGGGACAGAGGAACTGTCGCAGGCATGGATTGTTGTGCTGGCAAGAACTTGTACGATCTGGATAATAAGGAGTAGGGATTGGCTCCTTCACAGGCAGAAGATGTTGTCTGTTGCGTCGGTAGGTGCCGCCATCGGCTCTAACAATGTACGAGCGTGGCTCCGAAGCGGGACCAGAAACCACCCCAATACAGTCATAGCCTCAGTCAGTCTTTAAGCGAACCACCATTGGTCAATGACGGAAGAGGCCTACTCGTCTTGTCGAACCATTTCTTTTGAACGTCACGCTTCTGTTGCAACCTGAATTGAACCTCCTCAGGTGGAAAGACATGTGGGATTAACGTTTGCTCTGCTACGGGCAACGGGTTACGGGTCTGCCTTGACAATAATCGTTGAGCAGGTGAACCCAAGGTAGGGTCAGGGGAAATGTTGCATAAGTTGAGCAAATCCAGGAATATGCCAGATTTAGCCCTGTTTACTCCATGAGTTATTTTGCACTTCTGACAGCCCGTTCAGCCAGCCCGTTAGACTGTGGATATTCAGGGCTGCTGGTGATGTGGTGAAAATACAGCCTCTGGCAAACTCTCTGCATTGTTGGCTGGTGAACAAGGCTGCCATTGTCAGTCAACAGCTTGCCTGGAGATCCGTGGACGGAAAAATGACGAGATAATTTTGAAATCACGACGCTGGAAGTGGGGCTGCTGAGAAAATTAATATCGAACCATCCTGAATACGAATCCACGAGCACCAGGTACTGTGCTTCCTGTGCCTTTCAAATAAATCACCTGCCACTGTAGACCATGGGAGCGCAGGTACAGGATGTGACAAAAGTGATTGCTTTTGTAGGTGAGGCGCCAGGCTATTGCACACCGCACAAGCTGCCACATTTTCACTGATGTATTCGGCCATGCCAGGCCAGTAAAACATGTTTTTCGCCCGTGAAACAGTGGCTTCAGCACCTGGGTGTCCTGCATGGACAGCGACAAAATAGCGGTGATGCAGCGAAACAGGAACCGCGGCCTTGTGTCCTTTTAAAACAATGCCGTCTTGTAGCACTAGTTCGTCCCGAACAGGGAAGAAAGGTCGGACTGGCAATGGAACGTTGTAGTGCTTGTCTGGCCAGCCACGCTTAATGACAGAAGTTAGCGACCGTAGGGTCTTGTCGGTGGCAGTGTGGGCAACCAGGTCCTCCATCCAAGATGAAGGGATGAAGGGATGAAGGATACAGACATCACGATAAAGTCATAATCCAGCGAGGGCAGATCCTCGGTCTCCGAGGTGCACGTGAAAGAGTGTCCGCCAGGTGCATATCCTTTCCACGTTTGTAAGTCAGGACGATGTCATATTTTTGAAGTTGTGGTAACATCCGTTGTAGGCGCGCTGGAGAGTTATGAATAGGTTTATTGAAAATGCTGATAAGAGGTTGGTGGTCGGTTTCAAATGTAATAGTGCGACCAAAGATTAAATCGTTGAACTTTTTTCAGGCGAACACAAACACTAACAACTCTTTTTCGATTTAGGCGTATCGTTGTTCTGTGTCAGACATGGTGCACGAGGCATAGGCGACAGGCTTATTGCCATGGCCATCATTCTGAAGGCATGCAGCGCCCAGGCCGTGTTGTGAGGCATCACATGTAAGAGTAATAGGCAATCTGGGATCAAGGTACGCTAGAGTAGGGGGTGGCCGACATCTGCCGTTTAAGAGTGTCAAATGCTGTCTGTTGTTGCTCATGCCAGGTCCAAGCAGAGTCCTTGTGTGTGAGATGGCGCAATGGGGCTGATATTTTGCTGAAATCTGGAATGAATCTGCTCAAATAGTTCGCCATGCCAAGGAATCTCTGCAAGCTAGGCACATCCATGGGTGCTGGAAGTTCATTAATAGCACTGGTTTTCGCTGGATCAGTTTTCAGGCTGTCCTTGGTGAATATATGGCCTAGGTATTTTACCTCATTCACTCTGAATCTGCATTTTTGGGATTGAGTTTGAGATGGATGGCCTCGGCACGCTTCATTACTTTTGTCAGATTGGCATCATGTTCCTCGATCGTTTTTCCAGCAATAAGGATATCGTCCACTACGATGGAGCATGGGTATCCGGCAAACAATTGTTCCATGGATTGTTGAAATACTTCACTGGCAGAACTTATGCCAAACAGCATCCTCAAAAATTTATAACGTTCGAACGGAGTACTGAAAGTTGTCAGCTTGGAGGATTTATGTTCCAGTGGAATCTGCCAGAATGAACTCTTGGCATCTAGCACTGTGAATACAGTTGTTTCGGCTATCTGCGCCGCAATCACGTCCACCAAACGCATTGGATAACGTGGTCTCTTAATTGATGTATTTAAGTCCTTGGGGTTAATGCAAATCCGTAATCCATCTTTATTCTTCTTAGTAGCGACAACCATTGAGGAGACTTTGCACACGATCCCGCATAGCATGAGGAATCCTGTGAGCCAGACGAACAACTGGGGTTGCCACAGGTTCAATAGTAATTGTGTATCTCACAGGCAACCAGCCCAGCTTGTCATTAAACAAATCCTTGTATTGTGTAAAAATGTGATGTGTAAAATCACAGCCTATAGTCAGTGGACAGACTGAAGGGCTGAAGGAAATCAAACCCATGTCATGGCATGCATCGGCACCCAGTATGGATGGTACCTTCTCGCGTATCACGTAGAAATCCAGGATGTGGTCACGCGCGTTGAGACGGCAACGTAACTTTACTTGGCCGATAGGGTGTAGTGGTGCACCATTAAAGGAGATAAGTGATGCAGTCATCTGCGATAGAGTTTCTGTGTTTTACAGCTGTTGTAAGACAGCCAGTGAAATTGTGTTGCACCGAGCTCCGCTATCGACCTTAAGATAAAGGGTTTTGCCGTTAATGAGCAATCTGACCTTGGGCTCCAGTTTGGACGCTAAGCCAGACAAAGCATGCACATTAATCTCTGTACTGTCACCATCTGTTTGTGCGAACTCGGAGCTAGGATATTCATCCTGGTTTAACGAGTTGACAGATTGTCTCGTTTGAAATCTGTTGTTTCATGATCTGTAGCATTTTGCAAAATGATTTATTTTATTGCAAAACCTACAGAGTTTTTCATAAGCAGGGCACCGGTCACAAACTGCAGTGTGTGAACCGTCACAATTAAAGCAATTAGCAATCCATCTTGGGCTGCTAACTGGCCCCTGGAACGGGCAAGCAGTAATTTTATTAGACACATTGGCTGCATTGACTTCACGGGCAGCAGAAGATGTTAGGGTTTTAATGTGGGCAATGGTTAACTCAGCTATACGACAGTGGTTTACGACAGCTTCTAAGGTCAGGCCAACTTGTCGTAGCAATTCATCGCGTAGTTTATCATTCAATATGACATGTATTAAGCGGTCTCTTATCAAACTATGTTCAATTTCTCTAAAATCGCATCGACTAGTGACATGCTTCAGTGCACTAACATATAGCTCGACAGGTTCTCCTTGTTTTTGACACATTGACAAAAATTTATGTCGTTCAATGCTCACATTAATTTGTAACTCACATAGTTGTCGGAATTTACGTAGGAGGCATTCAGGATCTCGGTCAGACTCTGCTGGAATCTGTAAACCATTAGCATCAACTCCAGCCAGTGCATAATTAAATCTTCTGGCACGTCGAGTAGCTTCAGTGCCTGCCATGTTAAGGAGGATTGATGCACGGAGAGCAGGAGTAGCAGCTGGATATGCTGCATCAATGTAGATTGAGAAATCTTCCTTGAATACACGCCATCGCTCTGCAAGGTCTGCATCAAACACCAAGACCTCTGGCTTCCTGAGAGCAGCAGCCATAACCGCAGTAAATAAAATTAACCAAGATAAAAACAATATAAGGAATAGAAGGGTGAGTTCATAAACGCTGACACCAAGAACCACCATGTTGATTTGTAGTCCTTATAATAACAGTGGCCTCACACCATGTCAGGTTATATAGAGTTTATTAGGAACAAGCAATACAACTTCTCACTTGAGAGTTCACTTTAACACTAACGGAATGCAGCAGACCGTGACGCTAACAAGCTAGTGGGCGTAACTACAAATGCATGACTCATAGCATGAGCTACTAATCTACACTATTCGATTGCCATGGCAAATTGCAGTTATTTAATGTGAAGCTCATACATCATCGGATCTTCTTCTTGCGTATGGAGTGCACAGCCTAAAGTTGTAGGGCAACTTGTTCTAGTTGATCTTATTTGATTGTGCACGCCAGGATGATTGCATTAGTCGAAACAGGGCGGACCACGTGAAGGTTGCAATCTCCCATCCCACATCATCGGATGATGATGTATCAAGGGGAAACAGATCAGCTGATTATGTAGCCAAACAGCTTGCCCTGAGGCAAACCCCGCAATTACAAGTGGTTAAAATTAAGTCTGCAGCACAAAGAAAGCTCCCGAGTAGCATTGATGTAACCCAGTTACAGGATGCCCAGAGCCTAGCATCACTTCAGGAAAATAATCCCTGTCACTAGTCGATGCGATTTTAGAGAAATTGAACATAGTTTGATAAGAGACCGCTTAATACATGTCATATTGAATGATAAACTACGCGATGAATTTCTACGACAAGTTGGCCTGACCTTAGAAGCTGTCGTAAACCACTGTCGTATAGCTGAGTTAACCATTGCCCACATTAAAACCCTAACATCTTCTGCTGCCCGTGAAGTCAATGCAGCCAATGTGTCTAATAAAATTACTGCTTGCCCGTTCCAGGGGCCAGTTAGCAGCCCAAGATGGATTGCTAATTGCTTTAATTGTGACGGTTCACACACTGCAATTAAGTCTGCAGCACAAAGAAAGCTCCCGAGTAGCATTGATGTAACCCAGTTACAGGATGCCCAGAGCCTAGCATCACTTCAGGAAAATAATCCCTGGAATAAAGCAGGGTGTTATCAAGGCCCCATTGTCTGGATCCACCCTGATGGTCAGGTGGTTTGCCCCAGGAGCATATTTTTGCCCCTGTCCCACCTAGTTCATGGACAGGCTCACAAGGAAAAGGGGGGGGGGGGGGGGTGGCACACGCATTGTCCCAATATTGGTAAGCACCAGGAATATCAGTCAAAATTGATAAGGTTGCATGAACATGTGTGGTGTGTCAACAAAATGATAGGGGGAAAACATCTGCAAAATTTGATCACCCACCACAACCTGAAATGCCTTTTGAGAATTTGCACATTGATTTTGTATATATGCCAGCAGCAAAAGGTTTTAAGTGCATTCTGGTCATAGTTGATAAGTTCTCCAGATGGGTGAAGCACATCCCACAAGGAGGGATGATGCAAGGATGGTAGTCAATATTTTAATGAAAGAAATAATACCTAGAATCGGTATACCCATGGGAATAAACAGTGACAGAGGAACTCATTTCACCAGTAAATTAGTTCAGAACTTGACGAAGGCTCGAAATCAACCACAGTCCTCAGGGATGGTAGAAAGAGAAAATGGAAAGATAAAAGCTACTTTGGGCAAAGTATGCCATCAAAATAGGTTGTTGTGGCCAGGTGCCATGCACATAGTGATGTATGCCCTGAGAAAGAAGGTAGCTCTGATTTGGAATTATGAAAAATTCGTAAGATATGTTCAAGCCATGTGTGAAATAGTTGGTACAATTTATGAGAATTTTACACAGGACAGGTCCCTCCGGTAGAAGGAAATATGCACCCGTTTAAACCAGGAGATCAGGTTTATGTGTGAGCAATGAATAAAGATTATTTCTCTCCTAGATGGAAAGGACCATATTTGGGGTGACTAACAACACGAACAACAGTAAAAGTAAAAGAAAACCCAAATGGGTACACGCTACCAGATGTAAACTGCATCAGATGGATTCTTCGAAGAGAAGAAAACACAAGAATCGTAAAAGTTTATAATGTTAAATAAAGAGTATTAAAATGTAGACATATTCCTCATTAACTATTTTTGTAGCATTAAAAACTTATGAATATACTAACATTGTGTGGGATCAGAGAGGATGAGGGAGAAGAAGTTGGAGTATGAAATCAACGAACAACTTTCACACAAAAAATAGTGAATTTGCTGCTCTAAGTAAACAAGCTTCCATATCTGATTAGATTTTGTGCCCACATTCCTTTGCTTGCTCAAGGACGGACTGTAACCAAAAATTATAATTGGACATATCTGGCTCAATTTTTGTTGACAGATTGGGAGAAAAGGTTACACCCATGACTTGAGAGGTCTCTTCAGTAGTTTGATAACAGCGGGGAAAATGCTGATTCCACTTCTGGAAGTACATGCTTTCAAAGTAATTGTTTCTTCTGTCTAATGGGAGAGGCGAAAAGAGGGAATGAGCAGGATATGTGGTTTTATAATATACCAGTTACTTTTCAGAGGCGGCATGGTGGTGCAGCGGTAGAGTTGCTGCCATACAGCACCAGAGATCCGGGTTCGATCCCGACTACGGGTGCTATCTGTATAGAGTTTGTACGTTCTCCGCGTGACCATGTGGGTTTTCAGTTTCCTCCCACACTCCAAAGACATACAGGTTTGTAGGTTAATTGGCTTGGTATAATGTGTGAATTGTCCATAGTGTGTGTAGGATAGTGCTAATGTGCGGGGATCGCTGGTCGGTGCGGACCCGGTGGGCCGAAGGGGCTGTTTCCGCGCTGTATCTCTAAACTAAACTAAACCATGAAATGTAGAGAGAGGCGATTTGGGAGTGAGGGGGCGAAGAGCGATTCGAGACTGGTTTGTGGGATGGATTGCACTCATCAAACCCCCCCAACCGATCCCCAACGTCACGGGCATGTTTGCTATGAACACATTAAGATCCGGGAGAGAAGGCAGGGATGGGATACTGAGTTGGATGATCAGCCATGATCATATCGAATGGCGGTGCAGGCTCGAAGGGCCGAATGGCCTACTCCTGCACCTATTTTCTATGTTTCTATGTCTATGTAAGATGTGTTTGAGCTTTACATTTTCAAATAAAAACGTAAAACCTTCTAGGTGTCCGAAAAACACTTGGATTAAATTTTGCCTATCTTCAATTATATTTGTTTTTTTCTATTTAGTCATAGAATGATACAGTGTGGAAACAGACCCTTCAGTCCAACTTGCCCACACTGGCCAACATGTCACAGCCACACTAGTCCCACCTGCCCGCATTAGGTCCATATCCCTCCAAACCTGTCCTATCTGTGTATTTGTCGCCTGAGTATATATGATGTTCAGTGTGAAAGCAGCACGGTCACAATGGCAAGTGAAATATTATCAGTTATCTATATTACTAAAAGATCTTGACCGCTTTTGACTCACTGCGATGTGATTTCGCTAGAACGCCGCCACTTACGGCCGTCATTTTTAGCCACCTCGCTCAGAGCTCTCCTCCACCGGACTGGACCAGAGGAATTTTCCCATTGATGAAAAATCAGAGAGATATTACTGTTATTAAAAAAATTGCCATTCTCTCTGCTGGCGGCAGGGGGGAGGGACTATAAAACCCAGAAGTGTCGTGGCTCACTCAGTCTCTGCCAGACGGAGGAAGCGAGAGGGTTACGGCTCTCTGAGCTGCGAATAACACTGAACGCACGTTACTCCACGGTGAGTCCCCGGGATGTGGTTTTCAGCAAATGTGTTTGTTGTTTGCAAAGTGTTTGCCCAATTAGGTTGGCTTTTTAAAGGGCTTTCAGCAAATGTGTTTTGTTGGCTTGCAAAGTGTTTTTGTCCAATTGGCTTGGCTTTTAAAGGGCTTGCCTGCAACAGTTTTCGGATGGATAAAGCGTGAATAAACATTTTATTAGATCAAGACTGTGCTTAATTTCAAAATTGGCGCTCATTCTGGCGCTGAGTGCGTCATTTCCGGTTTGTGGCAAGAAGTGAGAGGGTGACGTCAAGATGGCGCCGAGTGCAGGCGCCATTGAATAATTCAAGAGAGCTGACTGCTCTGTCTATGGTGAGTGTGTTTGTTGGACGTTATTTAAAGCACGTTTTTGCTTCAGCAGCAGCAGCCTCTACAGGAGGCTTTAAACATTCGTTTTACACACTGTGTATTCAACACGTTCTGAAGTTGGCATTTTAGTATTGGTTGAGTGTGTCTGAGTGAAAGAGTGTGTGTGTGTGTGTGAATGAGTCTGTGTGTGTGTGTGTGTGTGAAAGAGTGTGTGTGTGAATGAGTCTGTGTGTGTGTGTGAATGAGTCTCTGTGTGTGTGTGAGAATGAGTCTGTGTGTGAGTCTAAATCCTGAAGAGGAAACCAAGTGATAAAGTGAAGTGTTCTTCCATGTATTGGCACGTTGCGGAAATTGCAATAGACACAGTTGTGGAAGTAGAAATATATATTTGATGTAAATGTAAGAGTTATAATCTGTAAGTCTGCAGATGACATGAAGGTACACAAAAATGCTGGAGAAACTCAGCGGGTGCAGCAGCATCTATGGAGCGAAGGAAATAGGTAACGTTTCAGGCGAATTCAATGTTCATGCCCGCCGGATGCAGGCTCCCCAATGAGGTGCTGTTCCTCCAATTTCCGGTGTTGCTCACTCTGGCAGTGGAGGAGACCCAGGACAGAGAGGTCGGATTGGAAATGGGAGGGGGAGTTGAAGTGCTGAGCCACCGGGAGGTCAGGTAGGTTCTTGCGGACCGAGCGGAGGAGTTCGGCGAAACGATCGCCCAACCTCTGCTTAGTCTCACCGATGTAGATCAGCTGACATCTAGAGCAGCGGTTGCAGTAGATGAGGTTGGAGGTGAACCTCTGTCGCACCTGGAACCACTGCTTGGGTCCTTGAATGGAGTCGAGGGGGGAGGTAAAGGTGTTGCATTTCTTGCGGTTGCAACGGAAAGTGCCCGGGGAGGGGGTGGTACGAGAGGGAAGGGAAGAATTGACAAGGGAGGAGGAACAGCACCTCATATTCCGCTTGGGGAGCCTGCATCCGGTGGGTATGAACATTGAATTCTCCCAATTTTGTTAGCCCTTGCTGTCTCCTACCCTTCCTTAGCCCTCGAGCTGTCTCCTCCCATCCCCCAGCCCTCGGGCTCCTCCTCCTCCTTTGTTTCCTTCCTTCTCCCTGCCACCCCCTATCATTCTGAAGAAGGGAGGGTACACAAAAATGCTGGAGAAACTCAGCGGGTGCAGCAGCATCTATGGAGCAAAAGAAATAAGCGACGTTTCGGGCCAAAACCCTTCTTCAGACTGATGGGGGGTGGGGGGGAGAAGGAAGGAAAAAGGGAGGAGGAGCCCGAGGGCGGGGGGATGGGAGGAGACAGCTCGAGGGTTAAGGAAGGGGAGGAGACAGCAAGGGCTAGCAAAACTGGGAGAATTCAACGTTCATGCCATCCGGACGCAAGCAACCCAGGTAGAATATGAGGTGCTGTTCCTCCAATTTCAGGTGTTGCTCACTCTGGCAATGGAGGAGACCCAGGACAGAGAGGTCGGATTGGGAATGGGAAGGGGAGTTGAAGTGCTGAGCCACCGGGAGTTCAGGTAGGTTATTGCGGACGGGGATTCCCCTCCGCCACCATAGATGAGGCTCGCACCAGGATCTCATCCATACCCCGCAACACTGCTCTCTCTCCCCAACCCCGCCCTCGCAACAAGGGCAGAGTCCCCCTAGTCCTCACCTTTCACGCCACCAGCCGGCAAATACAACACTCCTCTCGGTCTGAAGAAGGGTTTCGGCACGAAACGTTACCTATTTCCTTCGCTCCATAGATGCTGCTGCACCCGCTGAGTTTCTCCAGCATTTTTGTGTACCTTCGATTTTCCAGCATCTGCAGTTCCTTCTTGAACACAGATGACATGAAGGTACTGATTGTGGATGATCAGTCATGCTCACACTGAATGGCAGTGCTGGCTCAAGGAGCCAAATTGCCTACTCCTGCACCTATTGTCTAAGGCTGATGTGTTGTGGAGAGAGAAGGCTGTCTACCATACAGCACAATATAGATCAGATGGAAAGTTGAGAAGAGTATTGCAGTTGGAATTTGTAAGTGTAAGTTGATGCATTTTGGAATCAAATAGGGGTAGAACACACAGTGAATGGTAAGGCACTAAGGAATGGCGATGAAAGGAGAGACTGAGAGGTCCAAGTTCATGGGCGGTGAAGTCAGTATATGACATGCTTACCTTCTAAATCAGGGCATAGAATATAAAGGTTGCGCAATATTTTGCAACTTTACAAAACATTTAATACAGAGAATAGAGAAATGTGAGGGGTTGCATTTTGGGAAGTCTAACATGGACAGGACCTACACTGTGAATGGTAGAGCTCTGGGGAGTGTTGTGGAACGGGGGATCTAGGAGTGTAGGTGCATGATTCCTTGAAGATGGAGTCGCCGGTAGATGGGGTGGTCATCAAGGCTTTTGGTACATTTGCCCGATACGTTTTGGTACATTTGCGTAAAAAAGATTTAATAGGAATCTGAGGGGTAACGTTTAAACACAAAGGGTGGTGGGTGTATGGAACAAGCTGCCAGAGGAGGTAGTTGAGGCAGGGACTATCACAAAGTTTAATAGGATAGGTTTGGGAAAGAGTGATTCAAGATTCAAGAGAGTTTATTGTCATGTGTCCCTGATAAGACAATGAAATTCTTGCTTTGCTACAGCACAACAGTTCATTGACTACAAAACAGATCAGTGTGTCCATATACCATGATATACGTATATACACACGAATAAATAAACTGATAAAGTGCAAATAACAGATAATGGGCTATTAATGTTCAGAGTTTTGTCCGAGCCAAGTTTAACAGCCTGATGGCTGTGGGGAAGTAGCTATTCCTGAACCTGATCGTTGCAGTCTTCAGGCTCCTGTACCTTCTACCTGAAGGTAGCAGGGAGGTGAGTGTGTGGCCAGGATGGTGTGGGTCTTTGATGATACTGCCAGCCTTTTTGAGGCAGCGACTGCGATAGATCCCCTTGATGGAAGGGAGGTCAGAGCCGATGAAGGACTGGGCAGTGTTTACTACTTTTTATAGTCTTTTCCTCTCCAGTGCGCTCAAGTTGCCGAACCAAACCACAATGCAACCGGTCAGCATGCTCTCTACTGTGCACCTGTAGAAGTTAGAGAGAGTCATTCTTGACAAACCGACTCCCCGTAATCTTCTCAGGAAGTAGAGGCGCTGATGTGCTTTCTTAATAATTGCATCAGTGTTCTCGGACCAGGAAAGATCTTCAGAGATGTGCACGCCCAGGAATTTGAAGCTCTTGACCCTTTCAACCATCGACCCGTTGATATAAACGGAACTGTGGGTCCCCATCCTACTCCTTCCAAAGTCCACAATCAGTTCCTTGGTTTTGCTGGTGTTGAGGGCCAGGTTATTGTGCTGGCACCATATGGACAGTCGCTCAATCTCTCTTCTATACTCGAACTCATCCCCATTAGTGACGTCCCACAACAGTGGTGTCGTCAGCGAACTTGATGATGGAGTTCGAACTATGACCGGCTATGCAGTCATGAGTATAGAGTGAGTACAACAGGAGGCTGAGCACGCAGCCTTGAGGTGCTCCCGTACTGATTGTTATCGAGTCTGACACATTTACACCAATACGAACAGACTGTGGTCTGTGAATGAGGAAGTCGAGGATCCAATTGCAGAGGGATGCACAGAGACCCAGTTCTGCGAGTTTGGTAACCAGCTTGGAGGGGATGATTGTATTAAATACCGAGCTGTAATCAATGAATAACAGCCTGACATATGAGTTTTTGTTGTCCAAGTGGTCCAGTGCGGAGTGGAGGGCCAGCGAGATCGCATCCACCGTTGATCTGTTGTGGCGGTAAGCGAACAGCAGTGGGTTCAGGTTTTTGTCGAGGTATGAGTTGATTTGCGCCATGATCAACCTCTCAAAGCACTTCATCACCACAGACGTTAGTGCCACTGGTCGATAGTCATTGAGGCACGTCACCTTACTCTTCTTGGGCACTGGTATAATTGATGCCCTTTTGAAGCGGGTGGTAACCTCAGACCTCAGAAGTGAGAGGTTGAAAATGTCCGTAAAAACTCCAGTCAGTTGGTCCGCACAGGTTTTTAGAACACGACCAGGTATACCATCAGGTCCAGGCGCTTTTCAAGGGTTCACCCCTCTGAAGGATTTCCTGATGTCGGCCTCTGTGACTGAGACTGAAATACCAACACAGCGATGGGGGCTCGGGAAGGCACATCGGTGTTCTCCCTATCAAAGCGTGTGTAAAACGCATTGAGCTCATCAGGGAGTGATGTTTCGCTGACATTCGAGCTGCCTCCTGGTTTCGCCTTGTAGGAGGTGATTGCATTCAGGCCCCACCACAGCTGCCGAACATCTGTCTCATCCTCCAGTTTGAAGCAGAAGTCCCTTTTGTCCTTTTTAATGGCCTTACCAAGGTCGTATCTGGACTTCATGTAGACCACTGTATCATCAGACATGAATGCCCGGTGTCTGGTCTTCAGAAGAGTGCGGATCTCAAAGTTCATCCAAGGTTTCTGATTGGGAAACACTCGGAAGGTTTTTGTGGGGATGCAGTCCTCCACACATTTCTTAATGAAGTCTGTAACGACTGTGGCGTATTCGTTCGTCCTTGCCGAGTCCTTGAACATTGCCCCGTCTACAGACTCCAAACAGTCCTGGAGTTATTCCTTTCGTTCAGATTGATGTTATATTTCACGTTATTGACATTTAAAAATTGGGGGAACTGGTTGCGTTGGGGGACCAGACCACCCATGTGACAAGGACCCAACGGGTGCCACTTGGTCTAGTATATATATATATATTACTAAAACTGTCATCTTGTTTGTTTCTATCTATCCATCTATGCGTGCGTATGTGCACCCGGAATAACGCCAAAACAGTACACGTTAGCGCTGAATTTGTTTGCACCACCTTACTCACCATTGTCCTGTGGTTGCTTGTGTCAAGTTTCGTACAGATTAATGTCATATTTCACAAGTTATTGACATTTAAAAAAAAATAAAAACCCCACTTTGAGAACAATAACTTGACAGTTTGTGTGGCAGCTGCTTGGAGTTTCTGGCAGTTTCCAGCTGTGACGTCACAATGGGATCTCATTTACATAAGCTGCCGTGAACAGTCCTTCAGCCAATCAACAGTGTTCCACCCGGTTCAATGAGAAATTTGTTATTTTAAAGAGAGAGATGGAGGGAGTGGGGGAGGGGAAGGGAAGAAATGTTATTTAAACGTTGTGTTTAGTGGGGGAGTGCAATAGGGGAGAGGTGAGGGAGGAAGTGACTGAGGGTAGGGAAAGGAGAGGGAGGGTGAGGTGAGGGAGAGAGTGGAGGAGAAGAGGGGAGAGGAGAGGGAGGGTGGAGGGGGAAGAGGAGGGGGAGGGAGTGTTGGGGATGAGGGGAAATGAGCCGCTCCTGCGCAGTTGGGGGTTATGTGTGAGTGTTGGAACATTGCGTTGGGGAAGGGGTTACGTTAGGGCAACGGGTGGTGAAAACCGGTTGCATTGGGGGAACGGGTGAGTGGTGGAATATTGCATTGCGGTGTCCCACTTGGTCTAGTCTATATATATATATCAGAATCAGAATCACACTTTATTCGCCAAGTATGTTTTGCAACATACGAGGAATTTCATTGGCCAGGTCAGTCATAAAATTAAAAGCAACAAATCACTCAAAAACACATTTTAACATGAACATCCACCACAGTGACTCCTACACATTCCTCACTGTGATGGAAGGGGAAATAAAGTTCAAGTCCTTCCTTTTGTTCTTCCTCGGTCGGGGGCCTCGAGCCCTCCATTGACGGGACGATCTTGACTCCCATAGCCGGCGGCGTTTGGGCCTTCAGGCATCAAGGCATTCAGCTCCGACATCAGGGGAGTGTCAGCACCCCCGCGCCGGGCGATTGAACCTCGCGAGCCTGGTCGAGCCTTCCGCGGCGTTGGAGCTCCCGACTAGCCTCTCCCGAGACTGCGAGCCCTTGATGGTAAGTCCACTGTGATCGCGGTGAGAGCGATCCCAGGCAAGGGATCCGCTCCGATGTTAAGTCCGCGGCCCGCTGTGGGGCTCACGACAGTCCGAGGAGGCCTCCAGCTCCAGCGATGGTAGGCCGCAGAGCCCGGAAAATGTGATCCGAAAATTGATCACATCTCCGGGAAGGAAGGAACTTGAAAAAAAGTTTCCCCCGATCCCCTCCCCCCTCCCCCCCACATAAAACATAACGCACTAAAAAAAAAAAAAAAAGTAAAAACGAACAGACTGCCAGCAGGACTGCCATCTCCCCGGCACCCTTGCTGGTCTTTAGTATATATATATATATATATATATATATATATATATACTAGACTAAGTGGGACCCGTTGGGTCCCAGGTTCACACAGGAGGGCTGTTCCCCAACGCAATATTTCCACCTCTCCACCAATTCCAATATACACACATACACACAGACTCACGCACATACACTCACACTCACACACTCACTCACACATAAACACACACACACATACATACACTCACACACACACTCCCATACATACACTCACTCACACACACACACACACACACACTTACACATATACTCACGCACGCATACACGCACACATACACTCCAACACACACATACACTCACACACACATACACTCACACACACACACGCAGACTCACACACACATACATTCACACTCACACACACATACATTCACAATCACACACACACTGATTCACACACCATATATATGACAGGAATCTACTCACACGGCTGAGCGCGGCCTCTCCACTGTGGGGCTTCCGCAGTCAGCTGCACTTACGCAATCCGTGCGACCTCTGCACTTACCGGAAATTACGCAATCAGCGCGACCTGTCAACTACGCGGAAGTTACGAAATTAGCGGAACTTTTGGACTAAACACAGCCAGAGGTAATAAATAATTTATTCCTTCCAGACACAGTAGGACCTAATAAAGCATTTATTCCTTCCAAACACAGTCAGACCTAATACAGCATTTATTCCTTCCAGACACAGTCGGACCTAATAAAGCACTGCAGTTTCAAGCACAGGCAGGGCAGCAGGCCAAACATCTCATGGTGTTGTCATTAAGGGCTAACAAATCATTATTGCAAGTACATTGCAGACTCACAGTTCTCAGTTGATTCACAGCTTAGAATGACAGTCGTGGCCCCCCGGAAGGGGCGTTACCTTCATTGCGGTGATTGACATTCGAGAAGACCAATCAGCTGATCTCAAGGTTTTTTTAAACACTCATAACTTTTTTATTTTTCATCGATGGGAAAAATCCTCGAGGCTGGCTCATCGGAGGAATGTGAGTAAGATGGCCAAAAATCAGCGCCATACATGGCAGCGTTTTTTCTAAAATCAATATACAGCGCAGACAGTAAGTGATCAAGATGAGACTTTTAATTATATACTAGACTAAGTGGGACCTGTTGGGTCCCATGTTCACACGGGAGGGCTGGTCCCCCAACGCAATATTCCATCTCTCCACCAATTCCAATATTGGTGGCCAGTGGGGGCTTTCTGGAGCGCTAGTATGGGTGTTGTGGGCCAAAGGGACTGGTTTCCTGAGGGCTAGTATGGACATTGTGGACCGAATGGATTCTTGAGCTGGTAGCTCAATTACTCAGGCCTGGTGGGCTGGCAGCTCAGTCACTCAGGCCTGGTGGGCTGGCAGCTCAGTCACTCAGGCCTGGTGGGCTGGCAGCTCAGTCGCTCAGGCCTGGTGGGCTGGCAGCTCAGTCACTCAGGCCTGGTGGGCTGGCAGCTCAGTCACTCAGGCCTGGTGGGCTGGCAGCTGTCACTCAGGGCTGGTGGGCTGGCAGTTCACTCATGGCTATTCCTTGAAATACCATTTCAAGCAGAGTGCAGGCCACCAAATCCGATCAGAAAAATCCTCTGGGCTGCCTCAGCGGAGGACTGTGAGTAAGATGGCCAAAAATCATACCGATATATGATAGCGTTTTTTCTAAAATCAATATAAAGCGCAGACAGGAAGTGGTCAAGGTGACTTTTAGATATATATATCTAAATATATATATATATATACACACACACACACATATATATATAAATATTATATTAATATATATATATATATATATATATATATATATATGTGTGTGTGTGTGTATATATATATATATATATTTAGATATATATATCTAAAAATCTCACCTTATCCACTTCCTGTCTGCGCTGTATATTGATTTTAGAAAAAAAACGCTACCATTATATATATATACTAGACTGTGGGACCCGTTGGGTCCCAGGTTCACATGAGAGGGCTGGTCCCCCAACACAATATTGCACCTCTCCACCAATTCCAATATACACACACATATTATATATTAAAAAAAACACAAACCGGAAGAGTTTTAGTTATAATAAAAATAAAACTCTTCCGGTTATAAAGGTTTAAAAATCTTAAAAACCGTGCATGAGCAGATTGGTCTCCTCTCGTCAGTCACTGCTGCGGCGGCGACGTTCTTTCCTGCACCATTGCCGCACTGATTGGCCGCGTCCGCTGTCAGTCACCGGCACCCGCCTGCCTCTGCCTGCTGAGCTGGTGGTCCGGGGCTGCGCCGAGGATCCCGAGATCTGGGCACCGTGCCTGGCTCTGATGGCTCCTCCGGGGCCACAGCGAGGATTCGAGGCCTGGGTGCTGAGCCTGGCTCTGCGTGCACTGATGGTTGTTGCTCCTCAGGGGCATGCAAGAAGGGAGAAGAGCGGCAACAACGATATCCTGGGGAGGTGAGGAGGGAGATTGGGGGGATTGAAGGAGAGGAGGGAAAGTTGGGGAGGAGGGGGAATAGAGGGAAAGGAGGAGGGTAGGGAGGGGAGAGGAGGTGTTGAGGGAGGGAGTGACTGAGGGTAGGGGAAAGGGGAGGGAGGGATTGGGGGAGAGTAGGGGAGGGGAAAGAGGGAGGCAGTATGGAGGGAGTGGGGGAGGAGGGGGAATAGAGAGAGGGGAGGAGATATGGAATGGGGAATAGAGGGAGAGGAGGGTAGTGGGGGAGGTGAGGAGGGTTAGTGGGGGGGGATGTAGAGAGGTGAGGTGGTGTGGGATAGAGGGATATGAAGGGGAGGGGAGAGGAGTTATGGAGGGAGGGAACGAGCGACTAAGGGTAGAAAAGGGAGAGGGAGCGATCGTGGAGGGGAGGAGGAGAGGGGAAAGAAGAGGGAGGGTGAAGAGGAAGGGGAGAGAGTGCTGGGGATGAGGGGAAATGAGCCGCGCCTGCGCAGTTTGGGGCTATGGGTGAGTGGTGGAATATTGCGTTGGGGGAACGAGTTGCTTTGGCGGACCAGGCATCCAGTGCAACAGGGATCCAACGGGTCCCACTAAATCTAGTATATATTATTAAAACTCATCTTCTTGTTTCTATATTTCTATATTTGTACGTACTTATATTTGCGCAAAAGCGGTACACGATAGCGCTATAATTTATGCATCACCTTACTCACCATTGTCATGTGATGTCAATTAAACAAGTTTCATTCAGATTGATGGTATATTTTACAAGTTATTTACATTTTAAACTTTACAAAAACCATTTCAAAAATTTGCCCTGCCTACCAGCAGTGTTCCATCCAACAATATCACAATGGCATCTCATTTACATAAACTGTCCATCAGCTGTGTTCCACCCCACAATGACATCACATTGGGATCTAATTTTTTAACTAAATAGCAGGGGGGAGGGATTGACAAATTGGGAGTATAAAGATGGAATTAAAGGGGAAGTGAGTGCAGGAAAAGTTACAAAAAACTGCCGAATTAATGGGAAGGAAAGTTCGTGAAGGGGTAAGAGAGTAAGGTCAGGGCTAATTGTGAGCGGTGTGAGAGGGGAGGTGAATATCGAAATCCAAGTGTTGTATATGAATGCGCGAAGTATAAGAAATAAAGTGGACGAGCTTGAGGCTCAGTTAGAATTTGGCAAGTATGATGTTGTAGGAATTACAGAGACCTGGCTGCAAGAGGACCAGGGCTGGGAACAGAATATTCAAGGGTATATCTCCTATCAAAAAGACAAACAGGTGGGCAGAGGGGGTGGGGTAGTTCTGTTTGTGAGGAATGAAATTGATTCCCTTGCAAGGGGTGACATTTAAACAGGAGATGTGGAGTCAGTATAGATAGAACTAAGGAATTGTAAGGGTAAAAAGACCCTAAAGGAACTTATTTACAGGCCTGGATATAGGGTGTTAGTTGAATCAAGAGTTAAAATTGGCATGTCGTAAAGGTGATGCTATGGTTGTTATGGGAGATTTCAACATGCAGGTAGACTGGGAAAATCAGGTTGGTACTGAACCCCAAGAAAGGGAGTTTGTGGAGTGCCTCCATGATGGATTCTTAGAGCAGCTTGTACTGGAGCCGACAAGGGAGAAGGCAATTCTGGAATTCGTGTTGTGTAATGAACCGGATTTGATAAGGGAACTTGAGGTTAAGGAGCCATTAGGAGGTAGTGACCATAATATGGTAAGTTTTAATCTACAATTTGAGAGGGCGAAGGGTAAATCGGAAGTGTCAGTGTTACAGTTGAACAAAGGGGGCTATGGAGCCATGAGGGAGGAGCTGGCCAAAGTTGACTGGAAAGATACTCTAGCAGGGATGACAGTGGAACAACCATGGCAGGTATTTCTGGGAATAATACAGAAGGATCAGGATCAGTTCATTCCAAAGAGGAAGAAAGATTCCAAGGGGAGTAAGGGGCGACTGTGGCTGACAAGGGAAGTCAGGGACAGTATAAAAATAAAAGAGAAGTACAACATGGCAAAGATGAGTGGGAAGCCAGAGGATTGGGTAATGTTTAAAGGGCAAAGGAAGATAACTAAAAAGGCAATACGGGGAGAAAATATGAGGCACGAAGGCAAGCTATCCAAGAATAAAAAGGAGGATAGTAAAAGCTTCTTTTGGTATGT
Source organism: Amblyraja radiata (assembly GCF_010909765.2). Lineage (NCBI taxonomy): Eukaryota > Metazoa > Chordata > Chondrichthyes > Rajiformes > Rajidae > Amblyraja > Amblyraja radiata. The sequence continues at coordinate 139,596,212 of NC_045956.1, forward strand.
GAAGCAGTAAAAAATAGTTAAGACCAAAGTTCCAGATATTGGGGGAGTCCAGAACCAGGGGCCACAGTTTAAGAATAAGGGGTAAGTCGTTTAGAACGGAGATGAGGAAACACTTTCACACAGAGAGTTGTGAGTCTGTGGAATTTTCTGCCACAAAGGGCGGTGGAGACCAGTTCTCTGGATACTTTCAAGAGAGAGTGAGATAGGGTTCTTAAAGATAGTGGTCAGGGGATATGGGGAGAAGGCAGGAACAGGGTACTGATTGGGGATGATCAGCCATGATCACATTGAATGGTGGTGCTGGCTCGAAGGGCCGAATGGCCGACTCCAGCACGTATTGTCTATAATTTACATAAACTGTAAAGAGTAGCTACTAGGAAATGTAATGTCCTGCATAGAAACAAGAAAACAGGTACAGGAGGAGGCCATTCGGCCCTTCGAGCCATCATTGTGATTATGGCTGATCGTCCCCAATCAATAACCCGTGCCTGCCTTCTCCCCATATCCTTTGATTCCACTAGCCCCTAGAGCTCTATCTAACTCTCTCTTAAATCCATCCAGTGATTTAGCCTCCACTTCCCTCTGTGGCAGGGAATTCCACAAATTCACAACTCTGGGTGAAAAAGTTTTTTCTCACCTCAGTCTTAAATGGCCTCCCCTTTATTCTAAGACTGTGGCCCCTGGTTCTGGACTCGCTCAACATTTGGAACATTTTTCCTGCATCTAGCTTGTCCACTCCTTGTATAATTATATATGTTTCTATAAGAACCCCCTCATCCTTCTAAACACCAGTGAATGCAAGCCTAGTCTTTTCAATCTTTCCTCATCTGACAGTCCCGCGCCATCCCAGGAATCAATCTTGTTAACCTACGCTGCACTGCCTCAATCACAAGGATGTCCTTCCTCAAATTAGGAGACCAAAACTGCACACAATACTTCAGATGTCATCTTACCAGAGTCCTATTCAACTGCAGAAGAACCTCTCTACTCCTATACTGAAATCCTCTTGTTATGAAGGCCAACATTCCATTAGCTTTCTTCACTGCCTGCTGTACCTGCACGCCACTTTCAGTGACCGGTGTACGAGGACACCCAGGTCTCGCTGTACCTCCCCCTTACCTAACCTAACCTAACCCCACTGAGATAATAATATGCCCCCTTGTTTTTGCCACCAAAGTGGATAACCTCACATTAATCTATATTATACTGACGTGGATAATAAATTTTCTATCCACGTTAACAACCTACCCCCAATATCATGTGCTCGAATTCTAGTCACCAGACTCCCGTGCGAGACCTTATCAAAGGCTTTCTGAAAGTCTAGATACACTACATCCACTGGCTCCCCTTCATACATTTTACTTGCCACATCCTCAAAAAATTCCAGAAGATCAGTCAAGCATGATTTTCCATTCATAATCCATGGTGACTTGGACTAATCATTTTACTGCTATCCAAATACCCCATTATTACCTCTTTAATAATTGATTCCAGCATATTTCCCACCACCGGTCAGGCTAACTGGTCTGTAATTCCCCGTTTTCTCTCTCGCTCATTTCTTGAAAAGTGGGATAACATTAACTATCCTCCAATCCACAGGAACTTATCCTGAATCTATTGAACATTGGAAAATGATCACCAATGCGTCGACTATTTCCAGAGCCACCTCCCGGAGGACCCTGTGATGCAGTCCATCAGGCCCAGGGGATTTATCATCCTTCAGTCCCATTAGCCTACCCAATACTATTTCTCACCTAATGAAATTTCTTTCAGTTCCTCGACCCCATTAGATCCTCTGTCCTCCAGTACTTCTGGGAGATTGTTTGTGTCTTCCTTAGTGAAGACAGATGCGAAGTACCTGTTCAACTATTCTGCCATTTCATTGTTCCCCATAATAATTTCATCCGTGTCAGCCTTCAAGGGACCCACATTTGACTTTGCTATTCTTTTTTCCCTTAACATATCTAAAGAAGCTTTTACTGTTCTTCTTTACATTCCTGGCCAGCTTCCCCTCGTACTTCATCTTTTCAGCACATATTGCTCGTTTTGTTTCCTTCTGTTGTCCTATAAAAGTTTCCCAATCCTCTGGCTTCCGGCTACTCTGCTGTGTTATACAGTGGCTTGCAAAAGTATTCATACCCCTTGAACTTTTCCACATTTTGTCACGTTACAACCACAAACGTAAATGTATTTTATTGGGATTTTATGTGATAGACCAACACAAAGTGGCGCATAATTGTGAAGTGGAAGGAAATGATACATGGCTTTCAAATTTTTTTACAAATAAAAAACTGAAAAGTGTGGCGTGCAAAAGTATTCAGCCCCCTTTACTCTGATACCCCTAAATAAAATCCAGTGCAACCAATTGCCTTCAGAAGTCACCTAATTAATAAATAGAGTCCACTTGTGTGTAATCTAATCTCAGTATAAATACAGCTGTTCTGTGAAGGCCTCAGAGGTTTGTTAGAGAACATTAATGAACAAACAGCATCATGAAGCCCAAGGAACACACCAGACAGGTCAGGGATAAAGTTGTGGAGAAGTTTAAAGCAGGGTTAGGTTATAAAAAAATATCCCAAACCTTTGAACATCTCACAGAGCACTGTTCAATCCATCATCCGAAAATGGAAAGAGTATGGCACAACTGCAAACCTACCAAGACATGGCCGTCCACCTAAACTGACAGGCCGGGCAAGGAGAGCATTGATCAGAGAAGCAGCCAAGAGGCCCATGGTAACTCTGGAGGAGCTGCAGAGATCCACAGCTCAGGTGGGAGAATCTGTCCACAGGACAACTATTAGTCGTGCACTCCACAAATCGGGCCTTTATGGAAGAGTGGCAAGAAGAAAGCCATTGTTGGAAAAAAAGCCATAAGAAGTCCCGTTTGCAGTTTGCCACAAGCCATGTGGGGGACACAGCAAACATGTGGAGGAAGGTGATCTGGTCAGATGAGACCAAAATTGAAGTTTTTGGCCTAAATGCAAAACGCTATGTGTGGCGGAAAACTAACACTGCACATCACCCTGAACACACCATCCCCACTGTGAAACATGGTGGTGGCAGCATCATGCTGTGGGGATGCTTTTCTTCAGCAGGGACAGGGAAGCTGGTCAGTTGATGGGAAGATGGACGGAGCCAAATACAGGGCAATCTTGGAAGAAAACCTGTTAGAGTCTGCAAAAGACTTGAGACTGGGGTGGAGGTTCACCTTCCAGCAGGACAACGACCCTAAACATACAGCCAGAGCTACAATGGAATGGTTTAGATCAAAGCATATTCATGTGTTAGAATGGCCCAGTCAAAGTCCAGACCTAAATCCAATTGAGAATCTCTGGCAAGACTTGAAAATTGCTGTTCACAGACGCTCTCCATCCAATCTGACTGAGATTGAGCTATTTTGCAAAGAATGGGAAAAAATTCCAGTCTCTAGATGTGCAAAGCTGGTAGAGACATACCCCAAAAGACTTGCAGCTGTAATTGCAGCGAAAGGTGGTTCTACAAAGTATTGACTCAAGGGGGCTGAATACTTTTGCACGCCACACTTTTCAGTTTTTTATTTGTAAAAAAAATTGAAAACCATGTAACATTTTCCTTCCACTTCACAATTATGGTCTATCACATAAAATCCCAATAAAATACATTTACGGTTGTAACGTGACAAAATGTGGAAAAGTTCAAGGGGTATGAAAACTTTTGCAAGCCACTGTACATCTTTTCTTTTAGTTTTATTCTAATCCTAACTTCTCTTGTCTGCCGCGGTTGCCTCCCTACTCTCCTTAGAATCTTTCTTCCTTTTTAGAATGAAATGATCCTGCGTCTTCCGGATTATGGCCAGAAATTCCTGCCATTGCTGTTCCACCGTCATTCATGCTAATATCCCTTTCCAGTCTACCTTGGCCATCTCCCCTCTCATGCCTTCATATAATCCACTTTGTGCAACTGCATCTATGCCACTTCCGATTTAACCTTCTCCTTCTCAAATTGCAGATTAAAACTAATCATATTATGATCAATACCTCCAAGTGGTTCCTTTACCTCAAGTTCTCTTATCAAATTTGGTTCATTGGACAACACTAAATCCAGAATTGCTTTTTCTCTGGTCGGCTCCATTATAAGCTGCTCTAAGAATCCATCTCGGAGGCACTCTACAAACTCTCTTTCTTGGGGACCTGAACTAACCTGATTTTCCCAGTCTACCTGCATATTGAAATCCCCCATCACCACGGTGGCATTACCTTCGTTACATGCCAGTTTTAACTCCTGCTGCAACTTACACCCTACATCCGGGCTACTATTTGGGGGTCTGTAGATAACATCAATTAGTGTCTTCTTGTCTTTGCAATTTTCAACTCAATCCAGTGACTCAACCTCATCAGTCTCTGTGTCTTCCCTCGCAAGGGACTGAATTCCATTCCTCACCAGAAGAGCTACTCCCCCTCTGCCCGCCTGTCTGTCCTTTCTATAGGATGTATAACCCTTTCCCTTTAACTCCATCCTTGACTATCCCATTTGACAACCCCCCCCCCCCCCCCCTTATATTTAGTTTAAAACCACCTGTGTCGCAGTGGCAAACCTGCCTGCCAGAATGCCGGTCCCCCACCTGTTAAGGTGCAATCGTCCCTTTTGTACAGTTCCCCCTTACTCCAAAACAGATCCCAGTGGTCTGAGAATCTAAACCCCTGCCCCCTGCACCAGTTCCCCAGCCATTCAGGTCCTGTATCTCCCTGTTCCTGCTCTCGCCAGCACAGGGAACTGGAAACAAACCGGAGATAACCACCCTGGAGGTCCTGCTTTTCAGCACTTTTCCGAGCTCTCTAATGTCACGCTTCAGAATATTCATCCCCTTCTTTCCGACATCGTTTGTGCCAACATGCACAACTTCCGGCTGTTCACCTTCGCCCTTGAGGATTTTCTGCACTCTGTTCGTGACATCCTGGATCCTGACACCCGGGAGGCAGCGCACCATCCTCGAATCCCGTCTGTTCCCGCAGACACCCCTGTCCGTATCTCTCACAATGGAGTCTCCAGCCACCACTGCGTTGCCTGACGTCGGCCTCTTTGGTTTTGGCTCAACAGCCCTATTTGCTTCGCAAGCCAGTGCGCCGCTCAGTGCGTCAACGTCTTCTGTCCCGACAGCTTCTAAGTGGGTGAACCTGTTCACAAGAGGTACAACACCCGGGGACCTGTGCATTCCATGTTTACTTCCCTTTCTCACTGTCACCCTTCTTCTCTCTTCCAGTACCTTAGGTGTAACATTCTTGCTGTAGGACTCGTCGAAGAACGACTCAGTCTATCGGACGAACCTGAGGTCATCCACTTGCTTCTCCAATTCCCCAACATGATCCTTCAGGAGCTGTACCTGGATGCACTTCTCACACTTGTAGCAGCCAGAGGCACCAGCAGTGTCCTTGACCTCCCACATACTGCAAGCATCGCACTGAATCAGCTTGCCCGACATCTCCTTTCGTCTATCCCTCTCCAGCGTATTGCGTAGTCTCCTCCCCTCAGCATCCTCACCGAAGACTCTCGAGCCAAAGACTCACACTTTACTCACATGGCCGCTCCCTCACTACCGCTCCTCCAGAGCAGCCTTGCTTACATTGACTAATAAATTGCCTAATTTACCAATTTACAAACCAAATTCCTCAGTTTTAAACTGTTTGTTCCCTGAAACTTACTCAACTCAAGATACAAGATACATTTAATTCGTCACATGTGCCAGATGGCACAGTGAAATGAAATTCCCATACAGCCATACAATAAAAATAAAGGACACAACATACGATAGAATTTGACATAAAACATCCCCACACAGCAGAATCAAAGTTTCCCACTGTGTGGGAAGGCACCAAAGTCAGTCTCTTCCTCCACTGTTCCCCGTGGTCAGGGCCTCCCCAAGCCCTCCGCAGTTGCCGCTATGGGCGGCCCGATGTTCAGGCCCGCTCGCCGGGGTGATACAAGTCCGACGTCGGGGCTGCGGGACGTCCTCAGTGGCGTGGACACCAGAGTCGGCCCCCTCCTACCGGAGTCGGCGGCTTCCAAAGTCCGCAGGCCGCGCCGGGTGGAGACTGCTGCTGTAGGCCCTCTGCAAGGCGCCACAGGACTCCACGATGTTGTTCAGCGCCGCCCGCGTTGGAAGTTCTCGGCACCAGAGCTCCACAATGTTGGAGCAGCGGCCCAACGCTCCGGAGCTCCAAACGGAGACCCAGGTAGGCATCGCCCGCTCCGTGGTGACTCCAGCGCTGCGCCGCCGCTGTAGCAGCCCAGGTCCGGTTCCCGGTCCCCGGCAGGAAAGGCCGCTCCGATCCAGCTGGTAGGCCGTGAGGTGGGTGGCGAGGACGCGACTCGGAGAAATAATCGCGTCCCTGCCAGGAAGAGACTGGGAGACGGTTTCCCCCTTCCCCTGCCTCCCTCCCCACATAGAAATGTTAAAGTTTCCCCCAACACAAAACTTTAGACTAACTAAAAATTAAAAAAAGATTGAAATAACAGACAGGCTGTAGGTAGAGGCTGCTGCCAGTGCAGCGCCCCTAGAGGGTAGAACTCCCACACGGGCTTGAGCCAATCAGTGCTTCTTCCCGCTTCTCCTTGTTACTGCGTCTTCAAACTCTACGTAAGCTCTGTGTAGATCTACGCAGATCTATGCTGTAAGTAGATTTCATAAACATGTGTTGTATTTTGATATGTGTTTGAATCAGCTCATTACATGGTGTCAGAAAGTGAATCTTGCCCACCACGTTCATGTTTATCGGGGTTTTTTTTTTAAAAATTAGTTTATGTGTCTACTATATCCATCATGGCAAATTCGTGTCGCCGTCCTAGTCCTCTGACCTTCGACTGACATTGCTGAACGCTGGCGTCTTTTCGAGCGCGACTACACTCATTATGCTCGCATCATTCATCGCAATGACCCTCCCGATGTGCGTGCTTCTGTATTGCTCAACTTAGCCGGACCTGAGGTAATGAACCGTGCCGAAAATTTCACATTTGAGCCTGCTGTTCTGGATGCTAATGGTCAGGTCCTGGTGCCTGCTGAGATGATTGACGACCCTGCCGTCTTACTTGCAAAGTTCAGGCAGTTGTGTGACCTGCCCCCGAACTACATTATTGAACAGACCAAGTTTTATGCTCGTATGCAACAGGTTTGTGAACCGATTGAACATTTTATCAGTGACTTAAAACAAATGGCTGCACGCTGCCAATTTCGAGATCTGTGCAATGAACTCATCCGTGACAAACTTGTTGGAGGAATGCTTGATAGCAAGTTACGAGGTGAACTTCTTCGTAATACTGACCTAACCCTTAGTCAAGCAGAGCATGCCTGTCAGATTGCTGAGATCTTCCCACACTGAGTCTGTGCCTTCCGGTCACCGTTCACAGCATCGTGTTAATCTTACAGACACATCCTCTCGTAACACCCATACAAGGTCTGTTCGATGTCAAAATTGCAGCTATTTTCATACTACGGATCGGCAGTTCTGCGTTGCTTATGGTAAAGCTTGTAATTTCTGCAAGAAGTTAAACCACTTTGCTCGATGCTGCTGTTCCCGTGTGACTCACGCAGCTTCAAGGACGAGCCTGCACATGCTACAACATGAGCTTGCTGATAATGACTTCCAAGAGCCTGACTTGCCATCCCCTGTTCCATTCTCAGAAAGTACAGATACCAGTTCTGCCATCCACTCTCTCCTCCGTTTATCTAATGAGCAAATTGACCCTGAGGTAATAATGTTTGTGAATAACAGGCCTTTGATTGCAAAGGTTGATACTGGCGTGAATTGCAACGTCATCCCGTTATCAGAGTTTAAAAACATTCGTAATGCTGAACGTATTGAAACGGCCTCAGCCACGATTCGGGCTTACCGGGGAGATGTTCTACACCCTCTTGGACAAACTGATTTAAAGTGCGATTTAAAGGGAGATGTTCTACACCCTCTTGGACAAACTGATTTAAAGAGCAGACCCGTACCTTAAAGTTTTATATTGTTAAGGGGGATTCAGAGACTCAGCTCCGTATCAATGCATGCCACGATCTAGGCCTGGTATACTTTGGCTGCGCTGTCCATCAACTCTTTCTCGCTGACGGACCCACTCAACAGGTACTCTCTCAATATAAAGATCTGTTTAACGACAAGCTTGGCAAGTTGCCTATCAAATACCACATTGTTATCGATCCCAACGTCACTCCTGTGGTCAGAGTACCACATCGTGTTCCGCATGCCATGCGTGACAGAGTACACAATGAACTCAAGCAGATGGTCTCCATGGGTGTTATTGCTGAAGTTACTGACCCATCTGACTGGGTTTCCACCATGGTGGTCGCAACGAAGAAAAACAAGGAGGAGATCCATATCTGCATAAACCCCAGAGATCTTAACACTGCCATCAAACGCCCAGATGACCCAATGCGAACATTAGAGGATGTTGCTGCTCGGATAGGCAACGCATCAGTATTCTCCGTTCTGGATGCCAAAGACTCGTTTTGGCAGATTCCACTGGACCCAGACTCGTCCAATCTCACTACGTTCGGCACCCCCTTTGGCCGATACAAATTTCTGAGAATGCTCTTTGGAATCAACTCCGCCAGCGAAGTTTTCCAGCGCACGATGGAACAACTGTTTGCTGAGTACCCATGCGCCATATTAATGACATTCTCGTTTACGGACTCGACTTGGCTGAACATGACGCTAACCTGAAAGAAGTACTTGACCGTGCCAAAGACATTCAGCTCATACTCAATCCCCTGAAGTTTCGAGTTCCAGAAGTTACTTACGTCGGACATGTTTTCACAAGTGATGGTCTCAGACCAGACCAGTCAAAGGCTGCTGCTAATAACGAACTGCCGGTTCCTGCTGACGACGTGAGCCTACAAAGGTTCCTTGGAATAATCAACTATCTGGGAAAATTTATTCCCAACCTCAGCGACATATCTGCCCCCCTGCGAGAACTTACACACAAGGACGCTGCATGGTCCTGGTATCCACAGCACCAAAGAGCTTTTGACACTCAAATTGCAGCTGGCTAGCGCACCTCCTCTCTCATCTACTTTGCTTTGGAGTTACCAGTAACGCTCACCTGCGATGCGTCCCAGTACGGACTTGGTGCTGCGTGCCTGCAGACCACTACCGTTGGCGACTGCAAGCCTGTTTCTTACTCCTCTCGCACACTAACTAACACTGAACAACGTTACGCCCAAAAAGAATTGCTCGCAGTGGTTTTCGCCTGCACGAAATTCAAGGACTTTATCTTTGGTAAGTCTGTGACTATAGAAACTGGTAACTATTTTGAACAAACCCTTCCACGCTGCCCCAGCACGACTACAATGAATGATGATGCAACTGCAGCGATTTGATTTCAACATGGTCTATAAGCAAGGCAACGACATGCACATAGCTAATACACGCAAAACCAACGAACAACAATTCTCTGAACAGAACCAATTCTCAGTAATGAAGGTATCGTATGTTCCGACTGATTGCCTAAGCAGCCTAATAGAACACACGGCTGCTGATGAGACTTTATAATTGCTGTCTGCAGTCATCCGGCATGGCTGGCCAGATAAAAAACACAACATCCCGCACACAATCCGCCCATACTTCCTGGTTCGCGACGAATTGGTATTACAGGATGGGATTATAGTTAACTGCCACAAGGCAGTAGTCCCAGCTGTCCTCCGGGCCAAGTACTTCAACACCGTCCACAGGGGCCACCCCGGCGTGGAGGCAACCCTACAAAGGGCATTAAGCATGTTTTACTGGCCTGGTATGACCAAGTACATACATGAAAAAAACGAAGTTTGCGCCGTCTGCAAAAGCCTGACACCACCTCAGCAAAAGCAGCCTTTACTGCCGCACCCGGTCCCTCCTCTCCCGTGGTCCACGTTAGCCACTGACATATTCCAATGGCATGGGAAACACTATCTGGTTCTTGTTGACTATTAATCGGGCTGGTTCAAAATTGACTTACTTCAAACCATTACTTCTGAAGCGGTTATCGAGAAGTTGCAGAGTCACCTCTCCGTACACGACTCCCCTGCACATATTCTGTCCGACAATGGTAGACAATTCACCAACCAAGCTTTCAAAAACTTTGCAAAACAATGGGGCTTTCGACATATTACCAGCAGCCCTGAGTTCCCGCTGTCCAACGGACTCACCGAACGCGCTGTCCGAAGCTCAAAACAACTTACGGAGCGGTCCTACCTTGTAAAATCAGACGTATTCCCCGCCTGCAGTCCAGAAACAACTACAATTCAAAAGTGACACACAGAAACGTTTCTTTGACCAATCCAGCAAGCCACTTAAACGCTCGCACGTGGACAAGTGGTTCGTTTCCAGACCACCATGCCTGTCTGGGTCACGTCTACGGCCCTGCCAAAGAACCGCGCTCTTATCTTATGAAGCGGAGTAATCTACAGACGCAACCATCAGCATATCCTTCCAGTGAAGGAACGGCGTCCTGCGAGTCCGTATCCAGATGTCTCGCGTTTCGTATACCCTCCCACGGTCGGTCCCGCGGCCCCACTATCAGCGAACGTTTCCACTGCGGCGTTTGGTGACTAGCTCGCCTTTCTCATCACCTTCCCGGCGTGTCGGGTCCCCGGTTGTTTCCCCAATTCCCTCCCAGGTGTCTTCTCCGGTGAAAGAAGGTGAGGCGAATTCGTACCACACACAGGTTTGCAGGCGACCCATTAGATACCGTGATTTTGCGTAATTTTACAAACTTCCCCTAATGTGTTATTAATGTTCCACCTATATTGCTTAGCCACCGATGCTTCTTTAGTTTCTACAAGGAAAGATGTAGATTGGCTATTTCATACTAGCCAATTATAGTGCTTGTTAGTAGTGACTCCGCCTATTATGCGCTTTATATTATCAAGAGCTTGCCTACGCTAGTTAGTACGAGTAGCTGCTAGGAAATGTAATGTCCTGCAGATCTATGCTGTAAGTAGATTTAATAAGCATGTGATGTATCATGATATGTGTTCGACTCAGCTCATTACATACATGATGCATTCTTGATGGGAAAGGCCAGAGTGGCACCATTGAACAAATGACGATTCCCAGAATGGCGTTTCCCAGATTCCCAGAATGGAACTTACTGCCGCATTCTTAGCTGTTAAAGTTGACATAATGCTGCAAAACTGCAGCTTCAGCTGGAGAAATCTATCTTCAGGACGGATGTGCTACAGTGCTTAAATACTTTAACAATGAGAACAAGCGTTTTCTAACATTTGTAGCAAACAGAATCTCTTAGGTAATGCTACTAATGTATCACCGTCTGGGGAATTCTCTGCCTCAGAGGGCAGTGGAGGCAGGTTCTCTGGATGCTTTCAAGAGAGAGCTAGATAGGGCTCTTAAAAATAGCAGAGTCAGGGATATGGAGAGAAGGCAGGAACAGGGTAATGATTGGGGATGATCAGCCATGATCACATTGAATGGCGGTGCTGGCTCGAAGGGCCAAATGGCCTGCTCGTGCACCTAACCGTCTATTGTCTATCAGAAATATGTTAATACGCAGGAAAATCCTGCGGATGAAGCTTCTAGAGGATTAACAGCAGATCGCTTCTTAAGCAATAAGAGATGGATCAATGGACCAGAATTTCTCTGCAAACCAGACAGAGAATGGACAAAGCATGAGCTGGGAGTTGAAATCTCTGCTAATGATCCAGAAATTAAACATGATGTCACAGTGAATGTTATTGCTAAAGATTCATTGAACATAACAAATGACTTAATAACACATTTTTCATCATGGAATAAGTTGGTGACTGTGGTAGCTTTGGTTCTTAAAGCTAAAACAGAGTTATTGCTATTTGCTCGAAAAAGGAAAGAGATTGCTGAACATATTTCTGAAGAAGTTCCTGAAAAACTAAAGGGAAAGGTTGAAATAAGATGCAAGTTTTTAAGGCATCGTATTGTGGACAGGGTTTACGTCTTAATGGCAGAAAACGCAATTATTTATTTCTGTCCAAGACAAAGATACAAAGAAGAAATATTGACGTTAGAAGCTGGGGTACATGGTGTCAAAAGAAACAGTCATTTGTATAAACCTGATCTGGTATTGGAGGAAGGACTTCTGAGAGTAGGTGGTCGCCTGAATAGACTAGCAATGCCTGAAGAGGCTAAGCATCCTATTATTCTCTCGGACTTTCATATTTCAACATTATTGTTATGACATATTCATGAACGGATTGGACATGGAGGAAGGAACGACACGCTGTTGCAACTTCGTAAGAAATATTGGATTATTAAAGCTAATTCTGCTGCAAGAAAGATAATAAAAAAATGTGTTGTGTACAGTACGACTTCAGGCTAAGAACAATGTCTTGGTAAGACAATAACCAAGATATGTCCGCTTCTAGAAGGTGAAGAAGAAAGAATCGCTGAAGAAGTCTGAATGCAAATGTATAATACTTATTACTTTTGTTTTTTTGAGATATGTTAAGCTTTTATAGCTCCTTTTTTTAATGTTTATTGGTAATTGCCTCGTTATATAGTCAGAACAATTAAGGGCCAGTATGTAGGAGCCAATGGTTATCAGTATCATTATCATATCTGATATTTTTAGTTTTAGTTTTTATCTGCCTGTACTTTTGTAGGTGGGATTTGATATGTAGTAGGGGAGGGTTCTTTTGTTAGAGGAGTCTGGCGCAGACTCTCAGATTAGAAGTTTCAATTTGGTGTCGGAGAATGAGAAAAAAGTTTTCTACCATGATCATGACACACACATGTTACGAGATGACATACCTTTATAAGAAGCTTTTATGTGATTTATATGATGTGAATGGAACAGCGATTAAAAACGTAAAGTTATGAAATTTCTTTGTTGTGTATTACTTCAATAAAAAAGCAATTAATCAAGAAACGACATCTGGAAGATTCATCTTTGCTGCCTTATGCGTGTCATGAGTGCGTTAGGCTATACCTCCAAATCGTCCCTGATAATTAATGGCTATCGAAGTTGAACTTTGAGAACATTTATAAAAACTGCCATTATAGTGGTTGATATATGGAATTTGATGCGAGAGATTGTGGCAGATTCAGATACCATGTTTAAGAGACATTTGGACAGACACTTAACTAACCAAGGCATAGGAGGATAAGGTTCTAATGCAGACAAATGGCTAAGTGTGGCAGAGCAAAAAAGGTGGGCATGTAAATGATGGGCTGAAGGGCCCATTTCTGTGTAGTACAAATCTATGATTCTTAAATACTGCCCCCGGTAAGCTTAATTACATAGGCATAACTAAACACAGACCTTGTTACTCTAAATGATTCTGGATAAGAGATAGTGTGTGGACCACTACTTTCACTCATTCCATACAGTTCACAAATTGTGATACGGAGACTCAGGAAGAAATCCAGTGTTGCTTTGGAGATAGGTGCAGCTCCCGTAAAGCACCTCGTACAGTGGTCCAGACCCAGGGCATTACGTACTTTCCGAAACACCAGTTTATTTGCCAGGGCGTATCCCCAAGGTGTTGAATCTATTCTGTAACATTAAGAAAGATTAAGCAAGTAAGAATTTCATTGCCCCGTCCGGGACATATGACAATAAAACACTCTTGACTCTTGATGCAAAAGATCACTTATTTCATTCCACAGTGCATATTCATATAGAAAATGGGGGGAAAATCGTGATTTAGGCAAGGGCTTTTAAATTCAGTTCATAACATTTATTGCAATGGAGGGGAAACTATCTTGGTCAAGGTACACAAAATTGCTGGGGAAACTCAGCGGGTGCAGCAGCATCTATGGAGCGAAGGAAATAGGCGACATTTCGGCCGAAACCCTTCTTCAGACTGATGGGGGGTGGGGGGGGGGAAGAAAGAAGGAAAAGGGGAGGAGGAGGAGGAGCCCGAGGGCGGGCGGACGGGAGGGTGGGAGGAGACAGCTAGAGGGTTAAGGAAGGGGAGGAGACAGCAAGGGCTAGCAAAATTGGGAGAATTCAATGTTAATGCCATACGGACGCAAGGTCCCCAGACGGAATATGAGATGCTGTTCCTCCAATTTCCGCTGTTGCTCACTCTGGCAATGGAGGAGACCCAGGACAGAGAGGTCGGATTGGGAATGGGAGGGGGAGTTGAAGTGCTGAGCCACCGGGAGTTCAGGTAGGTTATTGCGGACTGAGCGGAGGTGTTCGGCGAAACGATCGCCCAACCTACGCTTGGTCTCCCCGATGTAAATCAGCTGACATCTAGAGCAGCGGATGCAGTAGATGAGGTTGGAGGAGATACAGGTGAACCTTTGTCGCACCTGGAACGACTGCTTGGGTCCTTGAATGGAGTCGAGGGGGGAGGTGAAGGGACAGGTGTTGCATTTCTTGCGGTTGCAACGGAAAGTGCCCGGGGAGGGGGTGGTGCGGGAGGGAAGGGAAGAATTGACGAGGGAGTTGCGGAGGGAGCGGTCTTTGCGGAAGGCAGACATGGGGGGAGATGGGAAGATGTGGCGAGTGGTGGGGTCACGTTGGAGGTGGCGGAAATGGCGGAGGATTATGTGTTGTATTTGCCGGCTGGTGGGGTGAAAGGTGAGGACCAGAGGGACTCTGCCCTTGTTGCGAGTGCGGGGATGGGGAGAGAGAGCAGTGTTACGGGGTATGGATGAGACCCTGGTGTGAGCCTCATCTATGGTGGCGGAGGGGAATCCCCGTTCCCTGAAGAACGAGGACATTTCCAATGCCCTGGTATGGAATGTCTCATCCTGGGAACAGATGCGGCGGAGGCGGAGGAATTGGGAGTAGGGGATGGAGTCTTTACAGGGGGCAGGGTGGGAAGACGTGTAGTCCAGATAGCCATGTGAGTCAGTGGGTTTGTAATGTATGTCGGTCAGGAGTCTGTCCCCTGCGATGGAGATGGTGAGGTCAAGGAATGGTAGGGAAGTGTCGGAAATCGTCCAGGTGTATTGGAGTGCCGGATGGAAGTTGGTGGTGAAGTGGATGAAGTCAGTCAGTTGTGTGTAGGTGCAGGAGGTGGCCCAAAAGCAGTCGTCAATGTAACGGAGGTAGAGGTCGGGGATGGGGCCCTGGTACGTCTCGAACAAGGATTGTTCAACGTACCCGACAAAGAGGCAGGCGTAGCTGGGGCCCATGCGTGTGCCCATAGCTACGCCTTGTGTTTGGAGGAAATGGGAGGAGTCAAATGTAAAGTTGTTGAGGGTGAGGACTAACTCCGCTAAGCGGTGGAGAGTGTCAGTGGCTGGGTATAGGTTGCTCCTCTGGTCGAGGAAGAACCGGAGGGCTCCGAGGCCATCCTGGTGGGGGATGGAGGTGTAGAGTGACCGGACATCCATGGTGAAGATGAGGGGGTGAGGGCCCAGAGAGTGGAATGCGTGGAGGCGGTGGAGAGTGTCTGAGGTGTCTAGAACATAGGTGGGGAGGGATTTGACCAAGGGGGATAGGATGGAGTCAAGGTATGTGGAGATGAGTTCGGTGGGGCACGAACACGCAGAGACAATGGGTCTGCTGGGAGAGCCGGGTTTGTGGATTTTGGGGAGAAGGTAAAAATGGGCCGTGCGGGGCTGGGGAACGATGAGGTTGGAAGCTTGGTCGGGCAGGGTGTGGGAATTGATGAAGTGTTGGTCAAGGTTGGGGCAACAATTCAAACAGGCTCGGCAATACCTAAGCAGAAGCAGTGAACAAATAAGGAAGGCATTTAAAAACAATTTTCCATTGATGGAGCAACTCTTCCTAAATTTGGCATTCTTGCTTGAGCCCACCTCCATTTATTCTGTTGCAAAAGTAATATTCCCAGTTTAGTTTAGTTTAGTTTAAAGATACAGCATGGAACAGGCCTTTCAGCCCACCAAGTTCAGGCCAAGCATTGATCACATTAGTTCTGTTATCCTTCTTTTGCATCCACACTATACACATTAGGTAACAATTTAGAGGCCAAATTAGCCTACAATCCACATGTCTTGGGAATGTGGGAGGAAACTGGAGCACCTGGAGGAAATCCACGCAGTCACAGGAAGAACGTGCAAACTCCTACACAGATCGAACCCGGGTCTCTTGCACGATGAGGCATTCGCGCCACTGGGTTCACTTCTTGCATTCCATTCTGATCCTCCATCAAAACGGAGGCCTCCAATCCAAGCTGAGAAATGTGAACTTTCTTTCTCTGCTCTATTATAAAATCTACAGAGCATCTAGCATCTAGCTACTCTCCAGGATTCTGCATTGAAAACAGCTGTCCTCTGTTTGCACAAACTACCAAGTATGCAGATCAGCACATGCAAGGATGTACGTAACATTAACAGAGTGAGGATAAATATTAGGCAGAGACACAGTTTGCCAGCAGAAGAACCAATATAATTAGTGCTGACATTGGATAATGGATGGGGTCGAACATCTGCCACAGTCCTCAAAAGCACTCTTGATTTACTGTTGTGATAATATTAAATAATGACATGATGGGGGTTAACATACCCGTTCATTATATTATAACTTGCTCGTAGACCTTTCACCTTTGCCCAGGCAGCTAGCTTTCTTTTTAAAGGTGATGAATTGGCAGCCATTTGTTTCAGCGTTTCCTCAATTTTCTCCCAAACACGTGGCACTCCCATAAAGGCAGTAGGATGCACATCTTTCAAAGTTTCCACTAAAGTAGACTATAAAAATAGAACATCAATAATTTTCAGCCTCACATTAAGAGAGTTAGCAAAATACTGGAAACCTCACCAATTGTTCCAGTACACCATTACATTCGCTACAGGTTACTAAAAAAATTGCCATAGGGAGGAACCCACAATAAAAACTAGAAGATTGCAAGTCCAGAGAGGAGATGTCTCGTAGCGGCTCGTAATGCTAATGGTAGGTACTCGGGACATCCGGTAAACTCATAACTTTTTTTCATCCCTGTAAAAAATGTCCATGAGTAGAAAAATACTTGTGATGAAAAAAAATGTTAGTTTTTACTCGTATAAGCCGCCACGAGACACCCACGAACTCCTACGGACCCGCTACTGACATTCTCCAAGTTCGAATCAGGGGAAAACTCGCGAGAACTCGTGAATTACCTCGTACAGTGGGACAGGGGCTTAACCATGCTTTGTTTTCTCGATTGCCAGCCTACCAGGAGACATTGATTGCTGATAGTGCTTTATAAGAACACAGGGAAGATGTAACAGGAGTAGATGGAGCCTGTTGCATAATAAGATTAAGGCAAATCCTTAACTTTACTTTAGTTCAGTTGAGAGATACAGCATGGAAACAGGCCTTTCGGCCCACCGAGTCCACACCAACCCTATGGGCTCTGTCTTGCCATATCGATGGAAAAATAACCTTGTCCTTGAGCAGCCTTATTGTTGGATTGTCATAACTCACACACAGTGTTTAGGATCCAAAGACTTTTATTAGCAATACCGCATAGGTAACTTCATCTTAATATACAGCTCAAGACTGGGAGAGAAAAGGGAAAAGGGCTTTCTATTAAACCAGTGGGCGGAGCAACAGTATGACATAGCATGAGTGACACTCATCTGCATCCTCTTAAAGAATTAAATGTAAATACAAAACTATTGACATGCATAGTAAATGATAATAAGTTGGAGGAAAGTCAAACGTAACCCGGGTACTTTACTGTGGGCTTGCAAACACAACCAGCACGTGTGCGATATAAACCATTTTCGTTCTTCGCCACCGGGGACAGAATCGTTGGTATAATTGGTGGCGGAGATTGAAACGGTGATGAAACAGGAGACTGGTGCAGGCCGAGGAGGCGTCGCCATTGGCAAAGTAACTGTTTCAGAAGCAGGTTGTTGATGCCGCTGGACGTGGACGGAAGTACACTTGTACGGTCAGGATAATACGGAGGTGGAGCCGGCTCATTCACAGGCAGGATATGTTGCCTATTACGTCCGTAGGTGCCGCCATCAGCACTGACCAAATATGAGCGTGGCTCAGAGGCAGTTCCAGAAATCACACTGAAACGGTCTTGACCTTTGTCAGTTTGCAAACGAACCACCTGCACCACGGTTAATGGTGGCAGCAGCCTTCTTGTTTTGTCATACCACTGTTTTGGAATGTCACGCTTTTGTTGCAGCCTGGACTGGACTTCAGACGGTGGGACTACCTGCGGGATCAATGCCTGATCTGCTACAGGCACTGTGGCTCAGGTCTGCCTTGACAATAAATATTGAGCAGGTGAACCCAAGATGGGGTCGCCGGAGATGTTGCGTAGGTTGAGCAGGTCCAGGTACACATCAGAATTAGCTATGTGGGATCGTTCCATTAATTCTTTGGCACTCTTGACAGCCCGTTCAGCCAGTCCATTTGACTGAGGATATTCAGGGCTGCTGGTGATGTGGCGAAAACCCCAGCATGCCGCAAATTCTTTGAAGTGCTGGCTGGTAAATTGACTGCCGTTATCAGATAGCAGTTGACAAGGGGCTCCGTGGTCTGCAAAATGACGATTGAGTTTTAGAACTACCCCGTGAGAAGTGGGACCACTTAGAAGATCGATGTCAAACCAGCCGGAATACGAGTCAACAAGAACCAGGTACTGCTTGCCATGCCACTCAAATATGTCAGTTGCCACGGTAGATCACGGGAGTGCAGGAGCCGGGTGTGAGAGAAGTGGTTGCTTTTGTTGATGAGGTGCCAAGCTGTTACACACTGCACTGGATGCCACATTCTCGAGAATGTATTCAGCCATAGCAGGCCAGCCATAGATCACCTCACTTACTCTGAATTTGCATTTTTGAGGGTTTAACTTGAGGTTGACGGCATTGGCACGGTCCAGGACCTTTGTTAGATTAGCATCATGTTCTTAGATGGTTCGTCCAGCAACGAGGATATCATCTACTACAATGGAGCATGGGTAACCTGCAAACAATTATTCCATAGCCGGTTGAAATACTTCACTAGCAGAGCTTATGCCAAAAGGCATGCGAAGGAATCTGTATCACCCGAACGATGTGCTGAAGGTAGTTAACTTGGAGGAGTTGCGTTCCAGCGGAATCTGCCAGAATGAACTCTTGGCATCTAGTACTGTGAATACAGTTACTTCAGCCATCTGCTCTGCAATCTCGTCCACTGTGCGCATGGGATAGTGTGGTCATTTAATGGCTGTGTTTAATGGGATTAACATTAACCTTGAGAATGATGCAAATCCGTATTTTATCCTTGTTCTTCTTTGTTGCCACGACCATGTTCAAGACCCAACCCGAGGGGTCAGCGACGGGGACAATTACACCCAGATACACCATTCTGTCGAGTTCACTTTGGACATGGTCCCGCATCGTAAGGGAAATCCTGTGTGCTGGACGGACAACTGGAAGTACCTCGGTTAATCGTAATTGTGTACTTGACAGGCCAACCTGCTCAGCTTGTCGTCAAACACATTTTTGTATTGTGTCAGAATTTGTTGAGTAAAGTCACAAGTTGAAGCAGATGACAAACAGAAGCAATGAAAGTGACCAGTCCCAGGTCATGACAAGCCTTAACACCCAGCAGGGATAGCACATTTTCACGAACAAGATAGAAACTCAGGCTGTAGACTTGGGTCAAGACAACATCGTAACTAGACTTGACCGTTAGGATGCACTGGACCTCCTGCAAATGGAAGAAGGGAGGCAGCCGTAGGATTCATAGTCTCTGTTTTTTATGTTTGCTTCAATTCAGATAAAGACATCACATTACACCAAGCACCTGTGTCGATTTTCAGCAGATTTCTTTTGCCATTAACGAGCAAAGTGGCCTTGGGATCTTGATGTTCATGAGGCAAGTCAAAGAGGGAATGTACATCCATATCAAGATCCTCGTTAGTTGACAGCAAGTCTGTGGAAGCTGTTTGGGAGCGCTCAGAGTCCATGTTCCCATGGTCGAGTGAATTGACAGATTGTCTTATTTGAACTCTGTTGCTACATGAGCGGCAGTATCGGAAAAAATGTTTTCTTTTTTTACAGAAGTGACAAAACTTTCCATAAGCTGGGCGGCGGTCACGAACAGCAACATGCGAACCCCTACAATTAACACAAGTGTTTATGAGTTTAGCGACAAACCTGTCGGGCACTTGAGGAGATTGGCGAGGCTTGATAAAGTGTGCTGGCAAAATTAACATCATGAGCAGAGTGGGGACTATATCCCATGAATTTAGCATGCGCATCTGCCATTTCAGCAATGCGACAACGGTTATCAGCAGTCTCCAGATTGAGTTTAGTATCGCGTAGCAACTCATCACGTAATTTATCATTGCGAATACCATAGACCAGGCGGTTCAGAACTAGGCTCTCACAAAAAAATCGCCAATGGCACATCTACTGTTAATGTGTTTCAAAGCACTAACGTATGTTGCAACCGGTTCACCATGTCTCTGACTTCGCAAAAAGAAATGTCTCTCCATTACTAGATTAGTACGTAACTCACATAACTGGCGGAATTTGCGTAGCAGGCAATCGGGGTCCCGGATGGACTCAGCAGGAGCAATCTGGACACCAGCAAGATCAAATATAGCTTGTTCATAATGAAATCTTCTGGCACGCCGAGCAGCTTCTGTGCCTGCTAGTTTGAGGAGAATAGAGGCACGAACATTTGGACCAGCAGCCAGGTGAGCCAATAGACAATAGGTGCAGGAGTAGGCCATTCGGCCCTTCGAGCCAGCACCGCCATTCAATGTGATCATGGCTGATCATCCCCAATCAGTACCCCGTTCCTGCCTTCTCCCCATATCCCCCGACGCAGCTATTTATAAGAGCCCTATCTAGCTCTCTCTTGAAAGCATCCAGAGAACCCACCTCCACTGCCCTCTGAGGCAGAGAATTCCACAGACTCACCACTCTCTATGAGAAAAAGTGGTTCCTCGTCTCCGTTCTAAATGGCTTCCTCCTTATTCTTAAACTGTGGCCGCTTCTATATAAATGGTGAAATCTTCTTCAAATATGCGCCACCGTTGGGCAAGGTCTTCATCAAACACCAAAGTTTCTGGTTTTCTGAGAGCAGCAGCCATAGTAAAACATATACTGGACAAAAAAAACTAAAATAAATGCATTAGAATTAGGCAAGGAGTGAGTCCGAGTTTTCTGACACCATGTTGGATTGTCTTAACTCACACACAGTGATTAGGATCCAAAGACTTTTATTAGCAATACAGCGTAGGTAACTTCATCTTAACATACAGCTCAAGACTGGGAGAGAAAAGGGAAAAGGGCTTTCTATTAAACCAGTGGGCGGAGGCACAGTATAACTCATAGCAAGAGTGACACTCATCTACACTGAAGTCAGAGAGTGTGAAAGATTCACAAACCTCCGAGGACAAGGGGGACTGTCCTTGTTACGAGTGGGGGGATGGGGAGTGAGAGCAGAGCTATGGGAGATAGAGGAGACCCTGGTGAGAACCTCATCAATAGTCGAAGAGGGGAACTCCCGTTCCCTAAAGAATGAGGACATCTCCGATGCCCTGGTTTGGAACACCTCATCCTGGGTGCTGATGCAGCATAGACGGAGGTCCAAAGCCATCCCCCTTGTCCTCACCTTCCACCCCACCAGCCGTCACATAGAACATATAATCCTCCGACATTTTCAACACCACCAAGCGGATCCCACCACTGGCCATATCTTCCCATCTCCTCCCCTTTCGGCTTTCCGTAGAGACTGCTCCCTCCGTAACTCCCTGGTCAATACATCCCTTCCCACCCAAACCACCCCCTCCCCTAGTACTTTTCCTTGCAAATGCTTTACCTCCCTCCTTGACTTCATCCAAAGACCCAAGCAGTCTTTCCAGGTGCGGCAGAGGTTCACCTGCAACTCCTCCAACCTCATCTATTGCATCCGCTGTTCCAGGTGTCAACTGCTCTACATCGTTGAAACCAAGCATAGGCTTGGCAGTTGCTTCGCCCAACACCTCCGCACAGTTCGCATTAACCAACCTGATCTCCCGGTGGCTCAGCACTTCAACTCCCCCTCCCATTCCGAATCAGAGCTTCCTGTCCTGGGCCTCCTCCATGGCCAGAGTGGGTTCCACCGCAAATTGGAGGAACAGCACCTCATATTTCGCTTGGGTAATTTACACCCCAGCGGTATGAACATTGACTTCTCCAATTTCAAGTAGTCCTTGCTTTCTCCCTCCTTCCCCTCCCCTTCCCAGCTCTCCCACAGCCCACTGTCTCCCCCTCTTCCTTTCTTTTTCCCGCCCCCCACATCAGTCTGAAGAAGGGTCTCGAACGGAAACATCGCCTATTCCTTCGCCTCACCCGCCGAGTTTCTCTAGCATTTTTGTCTACCTTCAATTTTTCCAGCATCTGCAGTCCTTTCTTAATCAAAATAAATCCTAATATAAATTCAGCGGCATAGCTGGTAGAACCGCTGCTTCACTGCGCCAGAGACCCAGATTTGATTGTGACCTCGGGTGCTATCTGTGTGGAGTTTTTATGCTCTCCATGTGACTGTGTGGATTTCCACTGAGTGCTCCATTTTCCTTCCTCGTCCCAAAGACATGCAGGTTTGTTAGTTAACTTGTCTCTTAAAAAAAATTGGCCAGAGTGTGTATAAAGTGGAATAAAATAGAACCAGTGTGAATAGGTGATTAACGGTCAGGATGGACGGTGAACCTAAAGGCCTGTTTCCACGATGCATAGACATAGAGTAATACGGCGTGGAAACATGTCCTTCGGCCCAACTTGCCCACGCCGAACGACATGTCCCATCTACACTAGTCCCACCTGCCTCCGTTTGTCCCATATCTCTCTAAACTTGTCCTAGCTATGTACCTGTATAAATGTTTCTTAAACATTACGATTGTACCTTCCTCAGCTATATCTTCCAGCAGCCCATTCCATACACCCACCACCCTTCGTGGGAAACCTACGTTCTCTGACATCTTTAAACTATCTTTGGCAGTAGTTGCAGCCTTTCAGCGCTTGCAGTGCGCGAGACCCGGATTCAATCCCATTTATGGATGCTGTCTGTATAGAGTTTGTAAGTTTTCCCCTTGACTGTGTGATTTTTCTCCGTGATCTTCAGTTTCCTCCCACACTCCAAAGATGTACAGGTTTGTAGGTTAATTGGCTGGTACGTGTAAATTGTCCCTAGTGTGTGTAGGATAGTGTTAATGTGTGGGGATCGCTGGTCGGTGTGGACTTGGTGGGCCAAAGGACCTGTTTCCACGCTGTATCTGTATACTAAAGTAAATTAAACTAGCTACATAAATTAGAAAAAATTAACTTTTCAAAGAGGGTCAGGTCAGTTTGAAAAACCTACCTTGAGTGCGTCCGGCTGTGCAAAGTAGACAGTGCTTCCAAACGTCATTGGAATCCACAGATCCATCATCTGTGCTGCAATGTGACTCAGTGGAAGGAAACTGACAATTCTTTCGGGAGTCAGTGGAGAAATCCCCACAGTCGCCCCTGCTGTGTGGGCAGTCCAAGTTATCTAGAAAATGACAAACATCAAAAAACAAATCACATTTTTCAGCACACTAGGAACAGGCCAGCACTCAAATGATTTTGATTTGAAAAGTGTTACTATTTTTCAGTACTTATTACAAATCTTGAGAGTTAGAACTTGTCTCATACACTATCCACCATTCCTTGATCACACCCACTGTACTTACCTTCCCGAATGAAGCCGGAAGAATGTTTACTTGTTCCCTGACAAAGTAAAAGGTGCTTGATCATCTTGCTGACACCAAGCACTTGTATCCGTTCCTTCTTCAAACAGGTGGCATGTTGCAGTAAGGTTCTGCATGTGTAAGCACTTTACAATGGAAAGAACTGCCGTTAAGGATTACACCTAAAGGAACTACCAGTGCTGCAAGTTCAGTCATAAACTGTGCTGGTAGCTTGGTCAGGCAACTGATAGATCCATTTGGAGCCTTGTGAGGAAGGTTTGCATAAAATGGAAAGCAGAGCGAGGGAGAGAAGGAAAAAGAGCAGTGAGCGGAATGGGGGAAATAGAGGGGAAAAAACACTATCAGAAGAAGAAAGGACAAGAAGAGGAATTAAAATTGATCTACAATAGCAATACTGTCTTTCCTCCTTTCCAACTCCGTTCTGTTATTATATAAATGGCTTTGTTGTCCAATTCAGTCCATTAAACATATGCATTGATAAATTATATAAAGTTCATTTCAAAATTACAGTAAACTGGATTGTGGTTCATTGACTAAATTGCAAAAAAAGATGCAGAACAGAAGGAGTGATTGCAAAAGAACAAGGATAATGGTGAACAAGAGAATCTATAAAAAAGAATGCTGCGTACATCCATGAGTGCTTTATGAATTGTTTGGCTCCTTTTGAACTCGCTACATAGTCTTTCTTATGAGTGGCTGAATTCAATGGCGATAAGTAACACAGTTCAGTGTTTTTATACAGGATGCAACATGTAATTGAAAAACAGCTCGTTAAAAGAAAATAGCCCTCTCCATAATCCATTACATTTTGATTCCACATACCCTAACCTATACCCTGGAAAGAAATATCTAATGTCAGCATTAAAATGAATAAATTTAGTAAATCTAAATACGGTGCAATACTAAAAAAAACAAGCTTAGATGCCCCAGAAATAGACAAATCATGCAGTACTGACACATCAACAACATATTTAGTCCAGCCGATAAAATCCTCTTTAGTAACCAACATTGCCCTCCATAATGTTAGGGACAAAGACCCATCATTTATTCATTTGCCTCTGTTCATCCACAATTTGAGATTTGTAATAGAACAATCACATGTGGTTAAAATGCACATTGTCAGATTTTAATAATGGCCATTTTTAGACATTTTGGCTTCATCATGTAGAAATTACAGCAGTGTTTATACACAGTCCCCACATTTCAGGGCACCATAATGTTTGGGACACAGCAATGTCATGTAAATGAAAGTAGACATATTTAGTACACAAAAATGCTGGAGAAACTCAGCGGGTGCAGCAGCATCTATGGAGCGAAGGAAATAGGCGACGTTTCGGGCCGAAACCCTTCTTCAGACTGGCATATTTAGTATTTTGTTGCATATCCTTTGCATGCAATGACTGCTTGAAGTCTGCGATTCATGCACATCACCAGTTGCTGGGTGTCTTCTCTGGTGATGCTTTGCAAGGCCTGTATTGCAGCCATCTTTACCGTATGCTTGTTTTGGAGGCTAGTCGCCTTCAGTTTTCTCTTCAGTATATAAAAGGCATGCTCAATTGGGTTCAGATCGGGTGATTGACTTGGCCACTCAAGAATTGTCCGTTGTTTAGTTTTGAAAAACTCCTTTGTTGTTTTAGCAGTATGTTTGGGATCATTATCTTGCTGTAGAATGAACCACCGGCCAATGAGTTTTGAGGCACTTGTTTGAACTTGAGCAGATAGGATGTGTCTATACACTTCAGAATTAATTAAGCTACTACCATCAGCAGTTATAACATCAATGAAGATAAATGAGCCAGCACCTTCAGCAGCCATACATGCCCAGGCCATAACACCCCCACCACCGTGTTTCACAGATGAGGTGGCATGCTTTGGATCTTGGGCAGTTCCTTCTCTCCTCCATACTTTGCTCTTGCCATCACTCTGATATGTTAATCCTCGTCTCATCTGTGCACAAGACCTTTTTCCAGAACTGTGGTTGCTCTTTTCAGTACTTCTTGGCAAACAGTAACCCGGCCGTCCTATTTTTGCAGCTAACCAGTGGTTTACATCTTGCAGTGTAGCCTCTGTATTTCTGTTCATGAAGCCTTCTGCGGACAGTGGTCATTGACAAATCCACACCTGACTCCTGAAGAGTGTTTCTGATCAGTCTTACAGGTGTTTGGGGATTTTTCTTTATTATAGAGGGAATTCTGTCGTCAGCTGTGGAGATCTTCCTTGGCCTGCCAGTCCCTTTGCGATTAGTAAGCTCACCAGTGCTCTCTTCCTTCTTAATGATGTTCCAAACAGTTGATTTTGCTAAGCCTAAGATTTGGCTGCTGTTATAGAAGTTATATAGAATGTATATAGAAGAAACACGTTACTTCTTAAATCTTACCAATATGTTTAAAAACATTCAGTAAAGCTCGCAGATGTCAGCTTTTTTGTGTGCTCAGAAGTCAAGGCCCAAAAACATGTTATTGCTTAGTTCATTTTTGCTTTAGTCTAGAACATTATGGTAACTCAGAGATTGGAGATAAAAGACAAGGACAGTACGAGGTTAAAGTTAGTAAAAACATGAGTGCTAAGCAGCCAAAGATAAGAACTGAAATTACAATAAAACGCTGCATGAAAGGATGGATCAGTGAACATTTTGGAGAGTGGCCGAGCTGTACTATCTCTGAATGTTCCAGGCCCAGATTTGTGCAAATTAAAGGCTTCTTGTCTTCTTGAAGAATTCTCCGTGTCTGCGTCATATATATCTTTAATTTGAGTCATGTAAACCACGACAAATTGGCGCTGCGAGCAGGGTCGGTAAGAGACCATTAATTAAAAGATAAGTAGCCCAGGGCCTTCCCAGCCCCTAATGTGGCTCTTAAGGACAACAGGACAAAGGTGGCCACCTAAAAACTATGCGGATTTCCGCTTCATTTGGACTAATAACCTGTTGTTCATGATAAGCCATTGGGGACACAGAAGTGCCTAGGTAGTTAGAAGGTCTCTCCAACCCAAGAATCTGGCACTAAATTGTTCTAAAAAGGAGGACCGGGAGGATTGTCCAAGAAGGCCGCGCTGTGTGTGGTGAGTAATAATAGTTGTGATAAGAAAGTAATGTGATAGTATTAAGAGTTTATTAATACCTTGTGGTTACCGCCCTGAGAAGTCAGGGGTCTGTACGGGCAATGCAGGTATTAAGACCTCGTGGTTATCACCCTGAGAAGTCAGGGGTTTTGCACGGGCGAGGCAGGTATTGTGTGGACAACGCCTTGGGTGACCAGGGGTCATCCGGGCAAAATACGAATTTGAGGTAGATGCGTGGCAGAAGGTGTACACAGTGATAGAATATTGTAGAATAGCAGAAAGTAGAATAGCAATAATAATAGTGTATGGTTTAAGGACTGAGTGTCTTAACTGTTTGTGGAGATAAGCTTTCAGCATTCTTTAAGCTGAGAGATCAGAAAATAAATGTGTTTCCTTTGTCTGGAAATTAATGGGAGTGGTGTGTGGTCAGATGTTGAGTGACTAGGATTTTGATTGGTTGTGATTTAGTGGGGTGTGGTTAGAATTTGAGTGACGGTGAGTCTGACTGGTCACGATCTGAATCAATGTCCAATCACAGCGTTTGGGAACCTGACTGCTGGAGGATTGGATCATCCTACTTTGGCTTGGGAGGGAGATAAGAATTATATAAATGTTAATTTTGAAATTTTAATACGTGTAAAAAATTGAATAATTTCTTTGAAGTAAGAATGGAACGAATGTGATTTGTGTGTAAAAACCGGTTTGGAATGAATGAGGAAGTTTATATATGTGATCATTATTTTGTTTATTGTATTTGTAGACCACATTGTAAGGGTAAGTAAGTAAGAAAGTTTTATTTATATAGCACGTTTTGGGTCAACTCGCATTGACACCAAAGTGATTTACATAAAATAGATAATAAGTTTCCATAACAACCAGAGAAAAAGGTTAATAAATAAATAAAAGAAAATAGAACAAAATCAAGAATCAAAAATTTCCACTGTGGGTAGGTGTATGTTCCTTTAAATAAATTGGAAGCAATGGGGAAAGGTTACGAACAGCTGTAAGATAACGGTTAACTGTTTGTATCCTCGTAACCTAAAAGGGGAAGTTGGAAAATGTAGGTTGTTTGGTTTTTTCTGATGTTTCTTTTAGATTTCTTTTCAGTAAAGTTAATTGATGAAACATGACCAGCTTGTATGGTTTGTTGTTTTATGGTAAACATTCAAGTTGGAAAAGTGGGAAAAGCGGAAAGGAAAGGAATTAGATACACTTAGGCAGTTTAGACAGAAAGAAGAGAGAGGCAGTTAGGAGATAACAGAAGTAGGAAACAACAGGTGTGAAAGTAATAAAGCAGGAGGAGTCAGTGGAAGATTTAAAAAGAAAGGTGAATGAATTTGCAAGGAGGCTAGAATATTTGAGAAGCAAGAAATTTAGTTTAGAATAAGAAAGAAGGCATACCAGAAAGGATTAATGTGGGAAGCATAGGGATAAATTGATGAGACTGCTTTAAAAAGAAAAGAGAAGGACAGACACAGATTATCCCTTGGGGCACCCATAAACTGAGAGGGCTAAAAAAATACCTCACCC
Organism: Amblyraja radiata; assembly: GCF_010909765.2. Classification (NCBI taxonomy): domain Eukaryota; kingdom Metazoa; phylum Chordata; class Chondrichthyes; order Rajiformes; family Rajidae; genus Amblyraja; species Amblyraja radiata. The sequence goes on from NC_045956.1 coordinate 139,624,365, forward strand.
TATATATCCCTGATGGGGGAGGAAATGGATTAGGGCTTTGGAGGAGGAGAACGTGGGACGATTATTGGCTATGGGAGATTTGAAGGCACTGTTGGTGAAAGTGATAGGAACCACTAAACTGACAGAACTACTGAAGATAAAATGATGCGCAATGGCATGCTGTTTGACACAGTCAGGCAGAGGGTATGGCAGGCCCTCAGACAATGTTACCCACTTAAGGTGAACCCCAAGGAATAAAGGGGAGATACACTAGGAGAGGTAAATAATCCTGCAGCCTATCTGGAAAACCAGCTGAAAAGGTGGAGAGTTGAAAATGAACAAGAAATAGAAGGTAACCAGTTAATGAACATTATATTATGAACTACTGTGGTGGATGTCATTCTTCTTAAAGTCAAGTAGATTGGAGGAGGTGGTGGGATTGTCATTTATTTCCCACCGCCGATTCAGCGATCAGTTGGTCTCTGAGAAATATCGGAAAGATAGGAAAAAGACTTGCAAACCAGCAGGAAGAACTTAAAAAGAAAGAGCTGAAAAAAGAAAGACAATGGTGTCAATAACAACGGACCTGGTTGAAAAGACTGAAATAAGTGATGAACTGACACAAGTGAGTCCTATGACAAAACCAAGCAGGGCCAGAGAATTACATGCCAATAATAAATGTCTTTGGGGGAGCGTTTCCTCAAAAAGTCCTATCAGGAGTGAAATTAATCTGGATATAAGCCCTAACAGGACTGGTGTCCCCAAGGGAGGGAGGGATTTAAAGGAGGATGTCAAGAAAGGCTAGGATGAGGTAGGGTTTTGAATACTAGCCCCATGTTTTAATTAGATGATAAAGGCAGATTTGGAAGTTGTACCCTTAGAAAGTTTTTGATGATGTGGATGATTTGTTGGTTTGTTCCACAAGTGAGAAGCAATGTAAGAGAGAGAGAGAGAGAGATATTGTAAGTCTAAAAAAAATATATATATTTCAGAATGTAGGACAGAGGATGATGACCTTGGGAAAGGCAGGATATAGTTCAGACTAGATTGGAAAATATGTTGAAATTGTGACGTCATTAAGAAAGATAATGAAGGAAGAAGGACAAACAAGCCTAAATAATGTTTTACAGTTAGAACTTTTGAATGATGGAGACAAAAAGGTTTTGTTTGTGAATGTTTATTGTTAAAAGGGATCATAATAGCAAGTATGTAGGGTTTGAAATGGTGTATAAGGATGAATTAGACTTTAAGGTAATTAAATTAGAAGCCTGTAACCTTGCTTAGCTCAGTTGGCAGAAATTAAGGCTTTAAGAGAAGTATGTGACATGAGGGAAAGTGAGAAAGATGAAGTTTATACCGACTAAGCATATGATTATGAAGTTTGTCATATGTTTAGAGCAGTAGGGAAATAGAAAGGCTTTGAGAAAAGCAACGGAGACCAAAAGTTAGCAGTAAAGTTAGGCCTGATAAGAGCAATATTGAAGTCAGGGGCACTAGCTGTCATTAAATGTCAAGCACATAAGAAGGTAAATTAAAGTGCAGACGAAGCAGCCAGAACAGGATGATAAGTTGTTGTTACGTCTAGGGTAAGTCTGAATAGATTAAGGTATGAACACTGTCGTGTCGTTTATGATGAATAAGGTAATTAAGAGGTTTGGTAGACCTACAGAAATCAGTTTTGACAACAAATTGTTTTCATTTAGGGAGTAGTCAAGTTGGCGCTACAGGCCCTTAGAGTAAAACACAGATTTGGGTGTGTAACACCTGCAGTCACAGGCATGGTGGAAAGAATAAATGGAACATTGAAGGTTAATATAAATAAGATTTGTGTAATTACAAAGTTGAATTGGATCGATGCCCTGCCATTGACACTGAAGAGATGTTGCATGCAAACTAACCGAATAACCCACATAACACCACATGAGATGTTTATTGGCCGACCTATGTAAGTGGCACAATGGAGAGGTCCTTACAAGGGACCGAGTTTGGAACAATTAGAGATAGAATTTAAGAAGTATATGCAACAGTTAATTATGATATACAAGTCTATTTATGAACAGGTAAAGTAAAAGCTGTTAGAGGTGGACCAGGAGGAAGGACCCTTTAAACCTGAAGACAAGGTGTATGTATGAGTTTTCCAAACCACCGACCGATGTTCAGGTAGAAGGTTGATATACCTGGTACCATTTCAATCATTACATGAGGGCTGTCCCGCAGGTACGAATAGATAATAGCCCTGAGGTAAGTGAACAGGAGGACAAAGATGTGAGAAAAGAGTAGAGTTTTAACAAGAACGTTGTTTGACATCAGTGGTGGGCAAAATGGAAAGGATACTTAAGATAATATATATAAGAATTTGGATAAATAGGGTAGGATTAGGAAGAATTAGCATGGATTTGTGATTAGAAGGTCATGTTTGACTAATCTTGAATTTTTTGAAAAGGTTATTAGGGAAATTGATGAGGGTAAAGTGGTGGATGTTGTCTAGATGAACTTCAGTAAGGCCATTGACAAGGTTCAATAAGGAAATAAGGTTGGTTAAGAAGGTTTAGTAAGGAGTAGCAAGATGGATTAAAAAGTGGCTGTATGGGAGATGCCAGAGAGTAATGGTGGATGGATGTTTGTCAGGTTGGAGGTCAGTGACTAGAGGGGTACCTCAGAGATGTGTGTTGGGTCCACTGTTGTTTGTCATGTGAATCAATAATCTGGATGTTGGTGTGGTAAAATGGATTAATAAGTATGTAGATTCAGATTCAGATTCAGATTCAGATTCAATTTTAATTGTCATTGTCAGTGTACAGTACAGAGACAACGAAATGCATTTAGCATCTCCCTGGAAGAGCGACATAGCAAATGATTTAAATAAATAATAATAAGTGATAATAAGTGTCCGGGGGGTGGGGGGGTGATTGGCAGTCACCGAGGTACGTTGTTGAGTAGAGTGACAGCCGCCGGGAAGAAGCTGTTCCTGGACCTGCTGGTTCGGCAACGGAGAGACCTGTAGCGCCTCCCGGATGGTAGGAGGGTAAACAGTCCATGGTTGGGGTGAGAGCAGTCCTTGGCGATGCTGAGCGCCCTCCGCAGACAACGCTTGCTTTGGACAGACTCAATGGAGGGGAGCGAGGAACCGGTGATGCGTTGGGCAATTTTCACCACCCTCTGCAATGCCTTCCGGTCGGAGACAGAGCAGTTGCCATACCATACTGTGATGCAGTTGGTAAGGATGCTCTCGATGGTGCAGCGGTAGAAGTTCACCAGGATCTGAGGAGACAGATGGACCTTCTTCAGTCTCCTCAGGAAGAAGAGACGCTGGTGAGCCTTCTTGATCAGAGTTGAGGTATTGTGGGTCCAAGAGAGGTCATCGGAGATGTTGACTCCCAGGAACCTGAAGCTAGAAACACGTTCCACCTCCGTCCCGTTAATGTGGATGGGGGTGTGCGTGCCGCCCCTGGACTTCCTGAAGTCTACAATGAGCTCCTTGGTCTTCTTGGAGTTAAGGGCCAGGTTGTTGTCAGCGCACCATGCTGCTAAGTGCTGGACCACCTCCCTGTAGGCCGACTCATCGTTGTTGCTGATGAGGCCAATCACCGTTGTATCATCTGCATACTTGATGATGGTGTTAGTACCATGTACAGGTGTGCAGTCATAGGTGAAGAGGGAGTAGAGGAGGGGGCTCAGCACACAGCCCTGTGGAACGCCGGTGTTCAGGGTGAGGGTTGAAGAGGTGTGCTTGTCTAACCTAACAGACTGGGGTCTGTTGGTTAGAAAGTCAAGTATCCAGTTGCAGAGGGAGGGGTCGATGCCCAGGTTACCGAGTTTGGTGATCAGTTTTGATGGTATAATGGTGTTGAATGCTGAGCTGTAATCGATGAACAGCATTCTTACGTAAGTGTCTCTGTTGTCGAGGTGGGAGAGGGCGGAGTGAAGTGCCGTTGAGATGGCATCCTCCGTACTCCTGTTCTTGCGGTAGGCAAACTGATAGGGATCCAGTGTGGGGGGTAGGCAGCTTTTGAGGTGTGCCAGGACCAGCCTCTCGAAGCTGATACTAAGATAGGCGGTGTTGTGAATAATGAAGTAGGTTTTAAAAGTCTACAGAGAGATTTAGGTCATTTGGAAGAGTGGGCTGAAACATGACAGATGGGTTTAATGTTGATAAGTGTGAGGTGATACATCTTGGAAGGACAAATCAAAATTGGACGTACATGGTAAATTGTTGTGAATTGAGGAATGAAGTTGAACAGAGGGATCTAGGAATAACTGTGCATAGTTCCCTGAAGGTGGAATCTCATGTGGATACGGTGGTAAAGAAAGATGTTGGTGTGTTGGCCTTTATAAATCAGAGGATTGTATAGAAGTTGGGTTGTAATGTTAAAATTGTACAAGGTATTGGTGAGGTCAATTGTGGAGTATGGTGTATAATTTTGGTAGGCAAATTATAGGACAAATGTCAACAAAATAGAGAGAGTACAGAGGAGATTAACTAGAATGTTGACTGGGTTTCAGCAACTAAGATACAGAGAAAGGTTGAACAAGTTAGGTCTTTATTCTTTGGAGAGGAAGAAGGTTAAGGGGGAATTGATAGAGGTCTTTAAAATGATGAGAGGGATAGACAGAGTTGACGTAGATAAGGTTTTTCTGTTGAGAGTAGGGAAGATTGAAACAAGAGGACATGATTTGAGAATTAAGGGACAGAAGTTTAGGGGTAACATGAAGAGAAACTTCTTTACTGAGAGAGTGGCAGCTGTGTGGAATGAGCTTCCAGTGGAAGTGGTGGAGGTAGGTTCGATTTTATCATTTAAAAATAAATTGGATAGGTATATGGACAGGAAAGGAATGGAGGGTTATGGTCTGAGGGCAGGTAGATGGGACTAGGTGGGAGTAAGTGTTCGGCAAGGACTAGAAGGGCCAAGGTGGCCTGTTTCATTGCTGTCATTATTATATGGTTAAGATAATGTGAAGTTTTTTTAGAGACATTAGTGACTATAAACTTGGTGTAAATAAGGTCAGAATAAGGGAGTGTTTGTGTACTTTTTGGGGAGCACTGTTGTACCTTTATCCGTAATAATACTAGCCCGGAGGGGTCTTTCACTAAAGCCATGGATAAGTTAAAAACCTAAGGAGTAAGGTTAAACGAAACGCAGGGTTAAGACATCAATTGTGTGGGTGGCTGGAGAGGATGTTGGGGGGTTTGGGGAGAATGGCTGATTCAAAATTGGTCTGACCATTGGGGTCGTACGACTTGCAGTGGCAATAATGTTGTGCTGTGTTTTCCCCTGTATTATGTCCCTCCTGGTGAAAGATACTGTGAAACAACTGCCAATGATAACGGGTGCAGACGAATCCGGCCCTAAAGGAAAATGGACCTGGGTGATAGAATACTACTACGATGAAGAAGAACTGTTAGGAAAATGTTAAATGTAACCTGTAAGGGAAGCTGGGTCTTTTTTCCTGCCTCACGTAATGGGGGTGGGTTTTTGGCCCAGTTTCTCAAGGAGCCAGAGAAAGAACATTACACAGCATTACGTAAAATTAATTAAACGAGCCTGCATTTTAGGGCTATATGAGTGATTAGACCTGGGGAATGTGCGTGTAGTTTTCTTTGTCTTTTGAGGCTTTTTAAAGTCTCAGAGAAGGAAGTTATATAGAAGTTATATAGACTGTATATAGAAGAAACACGTTACTTCTTAAATCTTACCAATATGTTTAAAAACATTCAGTAAAGCTCGCAGATGTCAGCTTTTTTGTGTGCTCAAAAACATGTTATTGCTTAGTTTATTTTTGCTTTAGTCTAGAACATTATGGTAACTCAGAGATTGGAGATAAAAGACAAGGACAGTACGAGGTTAAAGTTAGTAAAAACATGAGTGCTAAGCAGCCAAAGATAAGAACTGAAATTACAATAAAACGCTGCATGAAAGGATGGATCAGTGAACATTTTGGAGAGTGGCCGAGCTGTACTACCTCTGAATGTTCCAGGCCCAGATTTGTGCAAATTAAAGGCTTCTCATCTTCTTGAAGGATTCTCCGTGTCTGTGTCATTTATATCTTTAATTTGAGTCATGTAAACCACGACACTGTCTCTAACAGTGTTATTTTTGTTTCTCAGTCTCATAATGGCTCCTTTGACTTTCATTGGCACAACCTTGGTCCTCATGTTGATAAACAGCAATAAAAGTTTCCAAAGGTGATGGAAAGACTGGAGGAAAGACTAGGTGCTGAGAGCTCTTATACTTGCATTAAGGAGGCAATTAAACACACCTGAGCAATTACAAACGCCTGTGAAGTCATGTGTCCCAAACATTATGGTACCCTGAAATGGGGGACTATGTATAAACACAGCTTATAAACCGTCTGCTTTACACAAGGTGTTTGTACAATGGGAAAGCTGAGGAATTAAAAAGCTGGGAGACCGTTACGAGATGGGGACCTTCCTCTCGTTTCAAGAATTACAGTTGAAATATCATCTGAAAGGTAGTCATTACTTCAGATACCTTCAAATACGAGACTATGTGAAAATATACGCGCAAGATTGTCATTCCATGGGTCCAGATGTACTAGATGAATGCATGAATAGAAAGGCGGATTTAAATAAGTTAATATCGTATTTCTATAATACCTTTTAAAATCTACATATCCCATCGTCGGAAATAATTAGGCGAGCTTGGGAAGACGGATTGGGTTTAACAATTTCAAAGGATAGTTGGGAGGAAAGTCTTCTATATATACACTACTGTTCTCTTAATGTCAGGCACTCACTAATACAATTTAAAATACTGCATAGACTCTATTATTCAAAGTCTAAATTGAACAAGATCTTCCCAAATGTCTCGCCTATCTGTGATAAATGTCTCCTCCAAGAAGCAACCATAACCCATTCTTTTGTTTCCTATACGAAATTACAAAACTTCTGGAGGGGAATTTTTGATATCTTTTCCAAAATACTTAAAACTAAATTGGATCCCAACATAAAATTGATCACACTAGGTACATCAGAGGCCTGTTCTGAGCTAACGATATTTCAAAGACGTTTCTTTAACTATGGCCTGATAACGGTGAAAAAATTAATATTTACATTTTGGAAACAGACAACAGTCCCTACAGTGAAGATGTGGATCACCAACATGTCCAAGACACTACATTTGGAAAATATTAGGCTTGTCTTGGCGGAAAAAACAGATCAATTTCTCAAGACATGGAAACCCTTCACCCAATTCTTACATCAGTAGCATGGTGCAACACAAATTTAAATTTAAATCCGACGCTGGGTTGGGTGAGGTGGGTGGGGGGGACGAGGGGCAAGGTATATCTCCACCTTTCTCTTTCTTTTTTCTTATTTCTATATCTTTCTGCCACACTACTTTGGCAGTTTAGGGGTCTTTCTTTCGTTCTTTTTCGATCTATCCTTTCACTTTCTACTTTTTTCCTTTCTTGTTTTCTTTTTCTTTTCTTTTTTCATTTTCATAGTTTAGGTTATAAGGTTAAAAATGAAGCTGTACAATAATTGTATAATTTTAGATGCCGAATGTTTTATCTCTGTACAATTACTTCTAATTTTAAAAATAAATAAATAGAAATAAACACAGCTTATATAAACATAGTGAAACCAAAATGTATAAAAATGGCCTTTATTAAAATCTGACAATGTGCACTTGAAACACATGAGATTTTTTCCTATTACAAATCTCAAATTGTGGCATGCAGAAGCAAATAAATAAATGATGGGCCTTTGTCCCAAACATTATGGAGGGCACTTTATGCTGATATGTTTACAATCGGAGAGCTATCCAACAAATCAGTCTTGCACAGAGTCATAGTTTCTATCCAACTCCTTAGCTTCTTCCATCACCATCCCTGAATGACAGCAGAGTGATGTGTAATCAAAAGGAAGAGACTCAGCAAGTCAGCGTTGAATCATAACTTGGGGTCTTGCTCCACCACTTCCCCTCACCTCTCTCTACCATCTACTTCCCCTTCTCTCCAACCAGACTGAAGAAAGTCCGGAAATTCAAAGTCATCTTTCCATTTCCCTCCACAGACCCGCCAAGTTTCTCTAACAATTTGTTTTTTACTCTATGGGGTCTCATGTCATCAAGTGTGCAAAGAATTCCCCTGCCCTCCTTGGCTAATGAAACAGTAATCATATTAGCACAAAGGCCCATCTATACATCAACTCCATACCTAGTCTGCCCTAAATATGGTTTTGGCACCACAACTGTATGGTTGGCTCAACTCTACAACTGCAGTTTGAAATGGATCAGCAAAGTACTCAGCTCAGGAGCTTTTAAGAGTGTGCAGTAAATGCTGATCTTGTGAACAAATTAAACACAAGCTCCTAAAAACTGAAGACGACTTGGACGCCCTGAACGTAGCAGGCACACAAGAGGTTGGGGAGGGGAACCTAGACTTCCAATGGCAAGCATAATTCAGTCATAAGGTCCCGACAGACTTGTCTAAATCCTGAAGAACATAGCTGACAACCTGGACCTATAGCAGGCTGTGATAAAACCAACAAGGAGGTAAACCAACGTCACTTCATCCTCCATCCTCAAACGAGGCATCACACATACAGCTGTTCAATAAAATACTGAACTGGGTGATCAGGGGGTGAAATTCAGGGGGTGCACTCAGGGGGTGAAATTCCTTCATCGATTAAGGACATCCTCTATTTGTGGTTTAGTTTTTGTTGAGAAATACAGCGCGGAAACAGGCCCTTCGGCCCACCGAGTCCACGCCGACCAGTAATCCCCGCTCATTAACACTATCCTACACACATTAGGGACAATTTACAATTTTACCAAGCCAATTAGCCTGTACCTCTTTGGACTGTGGGAGGAAACCGAAGCTCCTGGAGAAAACCCATGCAGGTCAAGGGGAGAATGTACAAACTCCATACAGACAGTTGCAGTAGTCAGGATCGAACCCGGGTCTCTTGTGCAATAAGGCAGCAATTCTACCGCCCTGTTATGTCCCACCACACCATGGCCAATGTGTGTAAAATCCACAGGACATACTGCAACAATTCAGCAAAGCTCCATTGAGCTCATCGACTGAGCCACAACATCTAGCACATCATAGACTCAGAATTGTACAACACAGAAATGCCCATCGGTCTACCTCACCAATTCCAACCACAATGCTTTTCTATGCAAATTTCAATTACCTGCATGATCCGTGTCAGTCATTCTCATTCCTCCCCAAATGACTTTTAAATGTTGTAATTATGTCTGCCTCCACCACCCCTTTTTAGTGAGCTAGAGATTTGCATCCCACAAAGGTGTCCAAACTTTGCTGCTTGAATGTCTTGTTGGGTCAGAAGATAAGACACGGTTGCTGGCGTATTGATGCTCAGCAGTGAATCATGCCTATTTGATGCAACTTAGACAAACTTCTGAGCGCACAAGAGATCTGTGAGAACGCAGTGATAACTTTTACCCACGGGGGACAACACCTAGACAGAATGAGGCAACTATATTCCTCAAGATAAATATTTGCCTTAAATGATCACCTTTGAACACTGCCATTTGCCCCTCCCACCTTCACCCAACACTACCGTTCCAATGCACCAATAGTACCATTCTTTATAGTACCATTCTGTACAGTCACGGACATAAAATAATGCAAATCCAAGCCACTTTGAGAAAATTAGTTGAAAAATATTTCCGTGAATTTGTTTAAATATTTGTGGTGAATTATAATTTGAATATTCTAATCTCACTCCCAGCAAAACCGTTCCCCAGAGTATGAGCATTTTTTAATTTATTGGGCTCGTAATTTTTCCAAGTCATAGAGTCATCCTTGCTCATGCCGACCACGATGCCAATCTACACTATTCCCATCTACCCGCATTTGGCCCATATCCCTCTAAATCATTCTTATCCCTGTGCCTGTCCAAATGTCTTTTAAATATTGTTATAGTACCTGCTTCAACTATATCCTCTTGCAGCTTGTTCCATATACCCAACACCCTCTGGTTTCATGCAAGGTTCTGACAAAACAATTATAATTATCCATTTTATGGTTTGTTTCCTCCGAACAAGATAGTAAATAAATACTCACATGGGCACATACCAAAAGTTCAATAATACATAAGCAAAATCTTTTAACAAACATCACTGGGTAATTAATGAAATAAGTATTTTTGTATCAAATAATGAATTCTCTCAACTATTAAAGTGCAAATTAAGGTTGATGAAAACTCACATTGTCGTGGCTAAGCATTGCTCCTTTTGGGGTTCCTGTAGTTCCAGATGTGTAGATTAATGTACAACAATGATTAGACTTCTGACCATTAATAAGTTCAGCCAGCTCTGCATCACTGATAGAATGCCCAAGTTTCAGGAATTGTTTCCACTTAGTAAAGATTAAAAGAAAATTATTATGCATTTTCTCCAAGATGTTCACATGACATTTAATCTATACTATTACTAAAAATCTCATCTTGACCACTTCCGGACTGCATTGTATTTAAAATTGCGCAAAAACGCTACCCTATATCGCTAGGATTACTCGCCACCTTACTCACCGTTCTCCTCTGCTCCAAGCGTATCAAATTTTATTCCAATCCATGGAAGATTACAATAGTCATGATTTAAAAAAATCGTGAGATCAGCAGATGTTTTCTCGCCTGTCAGTCACCATGAAGATAACGCCCCTTCCGGCACCTGCTATTAATTTTTGCTGTTAATCATCAGGCGTGGCGAGGAGAATAAAACCCCAGAGGCGGGGCTGAGTCCACAAGCCATGTGAAGGATAACGACCACTGAAGCGACCAGCGCCCGCTGTGAGTCCCCATCGCACCCCCAACCCCATCCCCTCTGGTCCCCCTCACTGGCTCCTGCCCCCCTCCCTTGTAATACCGCACACTCCCCAAGGCTCTTCCCCCATCTTTTCTCCAAGCTTTCTGTAGACCTGGTGAAACAGCTGAAGTTCCCACAGCACACTGCCACAACCACCCTTAGGCCAGACATCCTCCTGGTCTCAGAGGCGATCAAAAACAACTGACAGTGCCATGGGAGGACCATCTGGAGGAGGCCCATGATAGGAAGATGACCAAGTACGAAGAGCTGGTCATAGACTGCCGCAAGCAGGGCTGGAAGGTAAGGCATATGCTCATCGAGGTTGGCTGCAGAGGTTTTGCAGGGCAATCGCTCTACAAAGCCTTGAATGCACTGGGCATCAACGGAGTGGCAAGGAGAAGGGCCATCAAGAACACCACAGAGGCAGCGGAGAAGGCCTCTTGATGGCTCTGAATCAGGAGAGAAGGTCCATGGGGAGGAGCGAATGCCACCTGAACACAAGTCGTGGTCTGATTAACCACGGCTGGGTTGCCTGGGTGAGGGTGTCTGATGTTGAAAGACCCGAAACACCCAATGACCACAGGTTACATCACTGATGATGTGTTCAGGAGCATCAATACATGTATTTGTATCAACCCCCTGCCCACAAACCCCTCCCTCCCACACACCCCTCCCCCACACAACCCTACCCCCACACACCCCTCCCTTCCACACACCCCTCACAACCATCCCCCTGCCCTCATACACCCTGAGCTCTCTCTCCTCCCCCTCTGCGTCTTTACAGCAGCTCTGGATGGCCCGACTCGGCCCGGCCCGACCCAGCCCAGCCAGCCCCGAGTCAGAGATGGCGTCGTTGTCGCCAAACAGAAAGCGGAGACTCCCGGCAGAGGAGAACTACCAGCGAAGCGACCAGCGCCCACTGTGAGTCCCCATTGCACCCGCAACCCCTTCCCCTCTGGTCCCCATAATACCGCACTCTCCCCCCCCCATGGCTCTTGCCCCGTCTTTTCTCCGAGCCCTCTCCCCCCTGCCCTTACAACCCCCCCACACCCCTCCCCACCACATCCCAACCACCTCCCACACATCCCTCCCCCCCACACCCCAACCCCCCACAACCCCTCTTCCCACATATAACCCCTCCCACACAACCCTCCCCCCCACAACCCCTGCCCACACACACCCCTCCCCAAACCACCCTCTCCCACATCCCTCCTCCTCTCCCCCTCGCAAACCCCTCCAGCTCACATACACATTTCCTCTCCCACCCCACAACGACCCCCCCCCCCCCCACCACACACCCCCCATGGTGACTGGGACCCAACAGGTCCCACTTAGTCTAGCAGATTTTTAATGTCAAACACAAATTACGATAAATGCACAGTAATCAATTGAATTTAACAGCTCAAACGTTTACATGGCAAAGTAATAGCTTTAAGAATCAATAATGCAAGCACTCTTACCGTAAAAATGCCTGAATGCTCTGTTTCCAATGCATCTTTATACTGAACAATTGCTTTCAGGTGAGACAACCTTTTTCTAATCTAAACAATGAAACAAAATAATTTCACATATTCATTTAGAATTTAACAATGTATGGAGCAAGCCAAGTGCATTCAATTTATCAAGCTGACAATAATTAACATGGACATCCATTGTATCATATATTTCCTATAAACAATACCAAAGTCTTCATGCATATAATACTTGAGCATAAAGGGAGAGAAGTTGGAAAAACAGATGGATGGATGGATGGTTTGTTCCTGATTGAAAATGGGGGAAGGCGGCAGGCAGTAGGTGACTTGCAGAACTACTTATTCTAATTGGGAAGGGGAGAAGGGCAAAAAAAATGATAGTTCAATGGAATCTAAAATTCAGTCAGATTTACAAGGCAAGCAATGTCTCAGAAGGCAAGGCTTAAATTTCCTATCCCAACCCACAGTAATTTGAAGGTTCAGGGGAAATAATTTCTATTTACAGAACAAATAAATATACAAGAGAGGAGAAACAGAATTGGAGCAAAGGTCTCAGGTACTGGAAATCTGAAACAAAAACAGAAAACGGCAGAAACATCCAGCAGCTCAGGAGAAAGAAACAGAGTGGATGTTTCCGGTTATTGAACCATCATCCGTACTAAAAAGGTGAGAAAAGCAGCATGTTTTACGTAGCGCAAAGATAGTGAGATGGGAAGAAAGGAAGGACGTCTACGATAGATTGCAGACAAAGGTTGTCATGGTTACAATTTCTCTTCAAGACAGAAGAGAAAGGCAACAAAGGAATGAACTGAATCCAAAATATTCAACTATGCCTGTTGAGGGAGCAGAAAAAGCTAATCACTTGAATACCAAGTCCCTTGGTCATTGACACAAAATGCTGGAGTAACTCATCGGGACAGGCAGCATCTCTGGAGAGAAGGAATGGGTGACATTTTGGGTCAAGACCCTTCTTCGGACTCGACCCAAAATGTCACCCATTCCTTCTCTCCATTGATGCTGCCTCTCCAGTTGAGTTACTCCAGAGTTTTGTGTCTATCTTCAGTTTAAACCAGCATCTGCAGTTCCTTCCCACACCCTTGGTCATGAAACATGCCTAGAGAAAAGATGCAATGCTCTTCCATGAGCTTGCATTGGGCATCATGGGGCAGGTGGCCAAAGATAGATCAGAGAGGAAATGAAGCAGAACTAAAGTGATAGATGACTGCAAGCCAAACCCATACCCAATCTGTGTTTGGTTTCTCCCATATAGGGTAAACCACATCCAGAGTACAATAAATTGGAAGTAGTGCCACTAAATTGTTGCTTCATCTGGGTAGGAATGTTTTGATCTATGAATGGTGGGAAGGAATGGTGGGAAGGAAAGAAGTAAGAAGGCAAGTGTGGCCCCTCCAGTAGTTGCATGGGAAATTAGTGGGTGGTGGAGATGGAGGGCTGAATTAGGAGTTGCTGGGACAACTTTTCAGAATACTGAGAAATGAGACCATACGACATAGGAATAGAATTAGGCCATTCAGCCCATCGAGTCTGCTCCACCATTTGATCTTTTTTCCCTCTCAACCCCATTTTCCTGTCTTCTCCCTTGTAACCGTTTTTGTATGCAATTTGATATTTAAAAAGGCACTGCTATGTAAAGTCTCATCGTGAGAGCAGTTATAACATAAACACTGAAGTCATAGAGTGATACAGTGTGGAAACAGGCCCTTCTGTCCAACTTGCCCACACGGCCAACATGTCCCAGCTACACTAATCCACCCTGCCAGCATTTGGTCCATATCCCTCCAAACCTGTCCTATCCATGTACCTGTCTAACTGTTTCTTAAATGTTGGGATATTCAAGAATGGAACTCGGAGAATGGAATGTCATCCTTACAGAAAGCTAGATAGAGGAAGTGTTATCGGAGTAGCTGTGGAATTCTGAGGACTTACAATAGGTATTGGTCGCTACTGCATCCCCAGGATGAAGATACAGTTCTCAAGACACGGATGAAAACATGCAAAATGGAAATTAGCAGCAAAGGTAGTCAAAAATGAATTCTGCACATGTGCAGGAAGCAACACCATTATGGTCATCTATATAATTAAAACTCTGATCTTGACCACTTCCTGTTGCACTGCATATTGATTTTAGAAAATATGCTGCCACTTACAGCTGTAATTTTTGGCCAACCTACTCAGAGAGTCCCCCTCCGCTTCGCAGGACAAGACTTATTAATGTTTTAAAAGTGTTGAGATTCTCTCTCCTGCCAATCATGCCATGAAGGCCATGCCCCTTCTGGTGGGAGGGGGGGGGGGGGGGGGCTATTAAACCCGGAAGTGTGGAGGTGTCTCAGTTCTGTCTGAGCTGTGAATAATACTGATCACATGTCTACTAAACTGTGAGTGGTTTTACTGACCTGTCAGTGCCCTTAATGTGGTTTGAAAATGTAGTATGAAAATGCAAAAGGTGGTTTGGTTTGAAAATGCAAAAGGTTTGGTTTGAAAATGCAAAAGGTGGTTTGGTTTGAAAATGCAAATGGTGGTTTGGTTTGAAAATGCAAAAGGTGGTTTGGTTTGGAAATGCAAAAGGCGGTTTGCTTTGAAAATGCAAATGGCGGTTTGCTTTGAAAATGCAAATGGCGGCTTTTTTGAAAATGCAAAAGGCGGCTTGCTTTGAAAATGCAAAAGGCGGCTTGCTTTGAAAATGCAAAAGGCGGCTTGCTTTGAAAATGCAAAAGGCGGCTTGCTTTGAAAATGAAAAAGGTGGCTTGCTTTGAAAATGCAAAAGGCGGCTTGCTTTGAAAATGAAAAAGGTGGCTTGCTTTGAAAATGCAAAAGGCGGCTTGCTTTGAAAATGCAAAGGCAAGTGTGGTCACTTTGAAAATGCATACGCAAGTGATTAAAAGTCAAATCTTGACCACTTCCTGTTTGCACTGTATATTGATTTTAGAACAATCGCTACCATTTACGGCTGTGATTTTTGGCCATCTTACTCAGAGTCCCCTCCAGCTGTCAGGGCCAGAGGATTTTTCCCATCGATGAAAAATAAAATGTTGAGATTCTCTCTCCTGTCAATCATGATATGAAGGCCACGCCCCTTCCGGTGGGAGCGGGAGGGACTATAATACCCAGAAGTGTGGCGTACCGCAGTCGCTGCAAGATGGGGGGGGAGGTCACGACTCAGTCTGAGCTGTGAATAAACTGAACTGAACACATGTTTACTAAACTGTGAGTGTGGTTTTATGTGCTTATATGTGGTTTATTTGGAACTGTGTTTGGAGGATATATATGTTTTTATGTGCCTTTTGACTATGCTTTTTAACTGTGCTAATTGAAAAGTGTGCCTTTTGACTGTGCCGCTAATTGAAAAGTGTGCCTTTTGACTGTGCCGCTAATTGAAAAGTGTGCCTTTGACTGTGCCGCTAATTGAAAGGTGTGCCTTTTGACTGTGCCGTTAATTGAAAAGTGTGCCTTTTGACTGTGCCACTCTAATTGAAAAGTGTGCCTTTTGACTGTGCCACTCTAATTGAAAAGTGTGCCTTTTGACTGTGCCACTGCCCGCACCCTGCTTGGAGTGCTGTGTGGTTGGACTTGCTACCTGCACTCTGCTTGGAGTGCTGTGAGGTTGGATTTGCTGCCTGCACTCCGCTTGCTGTGAGGTTGGACTTGTTGATTGCACTCTGCTTGGAGTGCTGTGATGTTGGACTTGCAATGTTTTAAGACTCATTCACATTTTAAACTTTAATAAATCCTTTTTCCACTTGCCATGTCTGCGCGTTCTTCATCACAATGGGTACCTAATAGGCAGGAATGGCTGCGCTGTCAGAGAGCCACTAAGAGTGCATGGGGGGGGGGGGGGGAGGTTGAGGGGAGATGGACTGAATGCGTGGGGGGGACGGGAATGGCAAGGAGCAGAGTTGGGGGGTGAACAGAGGAGGGGTAACTGAGTGAACTGCTACCACACCAGCTGTAAGTGACTGAAGGGCCAGCCCACCATCCATGACATAGTGAACTGCCAGCCCACCAGCCATGACTCACTGAACTGTAAGTCCAAGAATCCATTCAGTCCACAATGTCCATACTAGCCCTCTGGAAACCATTCCCTTCAGCCCACAACACCCATACTAGCGCTCCAGAGATCCACCCAAGGATAGACTTTCCTCCTTCATTGCTGTGATCTGTAAAAAAAGATGAAAACTTCTAAAATTGATTACCCTCTCCCCCTTCTCTCTCAGAGTCTGTCACCTGTTTTCAGCAGAATTTCTGGCAGTTTCTGAGCTGCCAGCCTGCCAGGCCTGAGTGACTGAGCATCGATGCCTCAGTGACTGTGCTGCCAGCCCAATAATCCATTCAGCCCACAATTTCCATACTAGCCCTCTGGAAACCAGTCCCTTCGGTCCACAAACCCATGTTAGCGCTCCAGAAAGCCCCCCCCCCAACTGGCCAGCAATATTGGAATTGGAGGGGAGGTGGAATATTGCGTTGGGGGACCAGCCCTCCTGTGTGAAGCTGGGACCCAACGGGTCCCACTTAGTCTAGTCAGAGTTATAGAAATCTGATGGAGGGGACCTGAAAGGGACTGATACAAGGACCATTTCACATATCCGATAAAGAGTTATGCAACAGATTGGGTCCACGCACATACCTATAGCCACACTATAGACCTGGAGTTGAAGAAGTTGTTCAGAGCAAAACTGAATTCACACAGGTGTAAGAATGTTGGTGGAAGAGAGCTGGTTAGACTCCTGTATAGGGAAGAAGTGAATAGCTCTCAGACCATCCTAAGACAGGAAGAAGATTTAGAGGGATTGAGTCCATTGTAAAGATGAACAGGTTGGAACCAGGGCATCAAGGGGAGGGATGGGTCCAAGGAAGGAAGAAAGAATTGGATGATAGTAGGAGGTAGACAAAAGTGCCGGAGAAACTCAGCGGGTGCGGCAGCATCTATGGAGCGAAGGAAATAGGCAACGTTTCGGACCCTTCTTCAGATAGTAGGAAATGTTTCAGAGACAAGAACATGCTTGATACAAGGTTCCGCATGGTAGGCTGCTCTAGAAGGTTAGATCGCATAGGATCCAAGTAGAGATAGCTGAATGGATAGCAAATTGGCTCCATGGAAGGGAGCAGAGGGTGATGGTGGAAGGTTGCTTCTCAGACTGGAGGCCTGTGACTAGTGGTGTACCTCAGGGTTCGGTGCTGTGCCCGTTACTGTTTGTCATCCACATCAATGATTTGGATGAGAACATACAGTGCAAGATTAGCAAGTTTGCTGATGATACAAAAGCGAATGGTTTTGCAGATAGTGAAGATGGTTGTGAAAGATTGCAGCAAGATCTGGATCAATTGGCCAGGTGGGCTGAGGAATGGTTGATGGAATTTAATACAGAGAAGTGTGAGGCATTGCATTTTGGGATGACTAAGAAGGGTAGGACCTACAGTAAATGGTAGTCCTCTGGGTAGTGGTGTAGAGCAGAGGGATCTAGGAGTGCAGGTGCATGGTTCCTTTAAGGTCGAGTCGCAGGTAGATAAGGTGGTCAAAAAGGCTTTTGGCACATTGGTCTTCATCAGTCAGAGTATTGAGTATACAAGTTAGGAGGTCATGTTGCAGTTGTATAAGACATTGGTGAGACCGCATTTAGAATATTGTATTCAGTTCTGGGCACCATGTTAAAGGGAAGATATTGTCAAGCTTGAAAGGGTTCAGAAAAGATTTACAAGGATGTTGCCAGGACTAGAGGGTGTGAACTATAGGGAGAGGTTGATTAGGCTCTATTCTATGAGATGCTGTGAGAATGCAGGGGGACTTGGGCAGGTTGGGTGAGTGGGCAAATGCATGGCAGATGCAGTTTAATGTGGATAAATGTGGAGTTATCCACTTTGGTAGCAAAAACAGGAAGGCAGATTATTATCTAAATGGTGTCAAATTGGGAAAAGGGAAGTACAACGGGATCTGGGGGTTCTTGTTCATCAGTCAATGAAAGTAGGTATGCAGGTACAGCAGGCAGTGAAGAAAGTGATGGCCTTCATAACAAGAGAAGTTGAGTATAGTAGCAAAGAGGTCCTTCTGCAGTTGTATAGGGCCCTAGTGAGACCACACCTGGAGTATTGTGTGCAGTTTTGGTGTCTAAATTTGAGGAAGGACATTCTTGCTATTAAGGGAGTGCAGCGTAGGTTCACAAGGTTAATTCCCGGGCTGTCATAGGCTGAGAGAATGGAGCGGCTGGGCTTGTACACTCTGGAATTCAAAAGGATGAGAGGGAATCTTATTGAAACATAAGATTATTAAGGGTTTGGACGCTAGAGGCAGGAAACTTGTTCCCGAAGTTGGGGGAGTCCAGAACCAGGAACCACAGCTTAAGAATAAGGGGTAAGCCATTTAGAACGGAGATGAGAAAACACTTTTTCACACAGAGATTTGTGAGTCTGGAATGTTCTGCCTCAGTGAGCGGCGGAGGCCGGTTCTCTGGATACGGTCAAGTGAGTCAAAAGACAATAGACAATAGGATAGCTTGATAGGGCTCTTAAAGATGGCGGGATATGGCGAGAAGGCAGGAACGGGGGGGGGTTACAGATTGTGGAAAATCACATTGAATGGCGGTGCTGGCTCGAAGGGCCGAATGGCCTACTCCTGCACCTATTGTCTATTGTCTATTCCTCGGAACACAGGAGGATGAAAGGTGATCTTATAGAGGTGTATAAAATCATGAGGGGAATATATCGGGGAGATTCACAGAGTCTCTTGCCCAGAGTAGGGGAATCGAGGACCATAGGACATAGGTTCAAGGTGAAGGGGAAAAGATTTAATAGGAATCCGAGGAGTAACCTTTTCACACAAAGGGTGGTAGGTATATGGAACAAGCTGCCAGAGGAGATACTGTAGTTGAGGCTGGGACTATCCCATCGTTTAAGAAAAAGTTAAGACAGGTACATGGATAGGGCAGGTTTGGAGGGATCTGAACCAAGCGTGGGATAGTAGTACTAGTATAGCTAGGACATTGTTTGTCGGTGTGGGCAAGTTGGGCCAAAGGGCCTGTTTCCACACTGTTTGACTCTATGACTCAATGCTGAAAAAGTTGGTCCACCTGGAGAGAAATACAAAAGTTCAGTTCAGTTTTAGTTAATTCACACATGTACTGAGGTCCAGTGAAAAGCTTTTTGTTGCATCCGAACCAGTCAGCAGAAAGACAATATATGATTACAATCAATCCATTTACAGTGCATGAATACATGCTAAATGAATAACGTTTAGGCATGATGACAAAGGCATGCTCACAAAAGGCATGATGACAAAGACTACTAGGCACAGGCGGAAAACTTCAACAATAAAATAAGTGGTCAGGATTTGCATTGACATACTGGCGTGAGCAGTTGAGTGCTTGACGGGCTACTTGCAGATGACGGAGACCAGATTGTAATAGGAGTTGGAAGATGGCAACTGCACCAAAAAATATCAAACTTTACAAATTTTACTGATGCTAGCTGGGAAGTCTTCTGGAAACATTATTGAGTTTTTCGCTCATTGCTAACATGGGTTTGTGGACCGAAGGGACTGGTTTCCAGAGGGCTAGTATGGAAATTGTGGGCTGAATGGATTATTGGGCTGACAGCACAGTCACTGAGGCATCGATGCTCAGTCACTCAGGCCTGGCAGGCTGGCAGCTCAGAAACTGCCAGAAATTCTGCTGAAAACAGGTGACAGACTCTGAAAGAGAAGGGGGAGAGGGTAATCATGCCTTCCCTTTAGACAATAGACAATAGGTGCAGGAGTAGGCCATTTGGCCCTTCGAGCCAGCACCGCCATTCAATGTGATCATGGCTGATCATCCACAATCTTCCTGCCTTCTCCCCATATCTCCTGACTCCGCTATTTTTAAGAGCCCTATCTAGCTGTCTCTTGAAAGCATCTAGAGAACCTGCCTCCACCGCCCTCTGAGGCAGAGAATTCCACAGACTCACCACTCTCTGCGAGAAAAAGTGTTTCCTCGCCTCCGTTCTAAATGGCTTACTCCTTATTCTTAAACAGTGGCCCCTGGTTCTGGACTCCCCCAACATCGGGAACATGTTTCCTGCCTCTAGCGTGTCCAAGCCCTTAACATAGAAACATAGAAAATAGTTGCAGGAGTAGGCCATTCGGCCCTTCGAGCCTGCACCGCCATTCAATATGATCATGGTTGATCATCCAACTCAGTATCCTGTACCTGCCTTCTCTCCATACCCCCTGATCCCTTTAGCCACAAGGGCCACATCTAACTCCCTCTTAAATATAGCCAATGAACTGGCCTCAACTACCTTCTGTGGCGGAGAATTCCAGAGATTCACCACTCTCTGTGTGAAAAATGTTTTCCTCATCTCGATTCTGAAAGATTTCCCCCTTATCCTTAAACTGTGACCCCTTGTTCTGGACTTCCCCAACATCGGGAACAATCTTCCTGCATCTAGCCTGTCCAACCCCTTAAGAATTTTGTAAGTTTCTATAAGATCCCCCATTCAATCTTCTAAATTCTAGCGAGTACAAGCCGAGTCTATCCAGTCTTTCTTCATATGAAAGTCCTGACATCCCAGGAATCAGTCTGGTGAACCTTCTCTGTACTCCCTCTATAGCAAGAATGTCTTTCCTCAGATTAGGAGACCAAAACTGTACGCAATACTCCAGGTGTGGTCTCACCAAGACCCTGTACAACTGCATTAGAACCTCCCTGCTCCTATACTCAAATCCTTTGCTATGAATGCTAACATACCATTCGCTTTCTTCACTGCCTGCTGCACCTGCATGCCTACTTTTAATGACTGGTGTACCATGACACCCAGGTCTCGTTGCATCTCCCCTTTTCCTAATCGGCCACCATTCAGATAATAGTCTACTTTCCTGTTTTTGCCACCAAAGTGGATAACCTCACATTATCCACATTATACTGCATCTGCCATGCATTTGCCCACTCACCCAGCCTATCCAAGTCACCTTGCAGCCTCCTAGCATCCTCCTCATAGCTAACACTGCCCCCCAGCTTCGTGTCATCCGCAAACTTGGAGATGTTGCATTCAATTCCCTTGTCCAAATCATTAATATATATTGTTAATAGCTGGGGTCCCAGCACTGAGCCTTGCAGTACCGCACTAGTCACTGCCTGCCATTGTGAAAAGGACCCGTTTATTCCTACTCTTTGCTTCCTGTCTGCCAGCCAGTTCTCTATCCACATCAATACTGAACCCCCAATACCGTGTGCTAACAATCTTATATGTTTCAATAAGATCCCCTCTCATTCTTCTAAACTCCAGAGTGTACAAGCCCAGCTGCTCCATTCTCTCAGCATATGACAGTCCCGCCATCCCGGGAATTAACCTTGTAAACCTACGTTGCACTCCCTCAATAGCAAGAATGTCCTTCCTCAAATTAGGGGATCAAAAATCACACATAATACTCCAGGTGTGGTCTCACTGGGGCTCCGTACAACTGCAGAAGGAGTTCTTTGCTCCTATTATCGATTCCTCTTGTTATAAAGGCCGACATGCCATTCGCTTTCTTCACTGCCTGCTGTACCTGCTTACTTTCATGGACTGATGTACAAGGACCCCCAGATCCCGTTGTACTTCCCCTTTTCCCAACTTGACGCCATTTAGATAGTAATCTGCCTTCCTGTTTTTAAGGCTTATTTTACAACTTTTGACAACTTTTAATAAGCCTTTGAGGCATGGCAGCTGATCCTTTGACTATTCTCACCTAACTGACCATCCAACTGTCTTGCTTTCTCAACCCATCTAGAGCCTTTTACTGTACATGCTTGATTAAATCCTTCAATCTTCCATTGTTTCTGTAGCATCATCCACCTGAACACAACCCAGACTTGCACTGGCACACAATAGACTATTTGGTCCATTAGAGCCATAATGACTATCAGAGGAGAATGCCTTCCTTAAGGGCCTGTCCCATTTACGCGACTTTTCAGCAAACTGTCTGCAACCTTCATGCTCGGGGGCACTCGCCTGAAAAACCGCGAGCTGGATCGACCGTCTGCGCTGAACACACACACACACACACACACACACACACACACACACACACCGCAAAGGCGGGCCAGGGAAAGCGGGGGAGCGCTGTCTGAAATTCACACGGTGCAAAGCCAAGGTGATACCCACAATCTTTAACAGGAAAGTTAAAGATGGCTGGCTGAGTGCACAGTAAGTCCTTTAAAAGAGCGGGGGGAGGGGAGAGAAGGGGGGGAGAGAAGGGGGGGGAGAGAAGGGGGGGAGAGAAGGGGGGGAGACACTTTTAAGAAGCCAGACAACTTTTAATAAGCCAGAGATTCACAGCTGTGAAGTTTAGCAGGCATGTAACATTACCGGTCGGTTTTCCTTGGTTCTGATAACTCGTGCTTACGTATTTTTCCCCTCAATGAGCCAATTAAAATGCCCAGTCAGCAAAGAAGATTACCTATGGCTACCTCGACTACCTACAACAACCCCACTACCACTGCACTACGAGTTCAAAACTATCGATTTTCTCCATGCTGACCCATTTTTGCTCGCAGAAAAATTTTCAGCTTGTTGAAAATTTTTCCTCAACCAAACTGAGGCCGCGAGTAGTAACCACTATGCGTGAAATCCTCTCGACCATGAAGGAATCTTACCAGTGACCACCTACGACCATGTGTCGACCATGCTGCGAACTTGTGGCGAGCGCTAACTCTCCTAAACCCGCAAATAAGGTTGCCATAGTGGGACAGGCCCTTTAGAGATTTCTCAGTATTTCTCATTCCCACTGAAACAAATTGTCTCACACATCTGCCCATCAATTCCTCTTTGATTCCTTTTGGTATTAACCTACACCAAGGGATAATTTACAGTTCATAATTATTATATCTACATTAACGTTACTTTCCGGCACTTAGTTGAAGTCTTCAGTACCATGGCATTTCAAGTACTCATCTAAATAAGTTTTAAACATTGTGGGAATAACCTGCCTCCAGCAATCCAATGAGGCAGTGAATTCCAGATTTCAACCATTCTCGGTATGATAACAAATTTCTCTGCAAATAAAGGGCCTCTAAAGGGCCTGTCCCACTTGGGCGTCATTTACGCGACATCATTTGCGCGCCATCATTTACGCGACATCATTCACACGTTACGACGCACGACAGAATCAGAATCAGATTTTATTCGCCATATATGTTTTGCAACATACGAGGAATTTCACTGGCCAGGTCAGTCATACAATTAAAAGCAACAGATTCAATGAACATCCACCACAGTGACTCCTACACATTCCTCACTGTGATGGAAGGCGAAATAAAGTTTGTCTCTTCCTTTGTTCTTCCTTTGTCGGGGGCTTCGAGCCCTCCGTTGACAAGACGGTCTTAACTTAACGTGGACGACAGATGGCAATGGGCTAAGTGTTCGGCTGGCAACCGGAAGGTAGCTGGTTCGAATCCCGCTTGGAGTGCATACTGTCGTTGTGTCCTTGGGCAAGACACTTCACCCACCTTTGCCTGTGTGTGTCCTTGGGCAAGACACTTCACCCACCTTTGCCTGTCTGTGTGAATGTAATTGTGTGAAGCACTTTGGGGTCAATGCAAGTTGACTAAAAATGTACTATATAAATAAAGAAATTTAATTTAATTTTAATTTAACTCCCATAGCTGGCGGCGTTCGGGCCCTCCGCGTCGAGGCGTTCAGCTCCTGCATCGGGGGATTGTCAGCTCCCCCGCGCCGGGCGATCGAACCTCGCGTCGGGGCTGGACGAACCTTCTGCGGCGTTGGAGCTCCCGACTAGCCTCTCCCAAGACTGCGAGCCCTTGTTGGTTAGTCCACGGTGGTCGCAGTGGGAGCGATCCCAGGCAAGGGATCCGCTCCGATGGTAAGTCCGCGCCACGCGGTGGGGCGCACGACAGTCCAGGGTGGCTCCCAGCTCTAGCGATGGTAGGCTGCAGAGCCCGGAGAATGCGATCCGAAAAATGATCACATCTCCGGGAAGGTAAGGACTTGAAAAAAAAGTTTCCCCTGATCCCCTCCCTGCGCCCCCCACATTAAACAAACTAAAGAACATAAAAACAAACTTTAAACAGACGCTAAAAATAACAAAAAGTTGAAAAAACGTAGACTGCCGGCTGGGTTAGCCATCTCCCCGGCACCCTGGTCGTCTGATGCACATGATGCACGCATGGTGCGCATTACGCGCACATGGTGCGTGGTGACGTGGGCAGTGACGCACAGTTGCACGCGACGCCCCAGGATTTTGGGATTCACAAAATCTTCGCACGCCACCTGCGTGACGCGCCAATGACGCCCAAGTGGGACAGGCCCTTTAATCTATAGTTACCTCCGCTCAGGGAACCGGTTTATCGTTATCTATTCTATCTATTACTCCTACAAAAAATGGTGTATTCCTTCATCAAGTCCCACCCTCAGCACTGCCAAGGAATGCAAACCAACCTTATCCATTTTCTCAACATGAAATCGCAGTCTTTTTCTGCACCCTCACCATTCAGCCATCTTAGTTTTTACATTCTCAGCCCTCGTAAACATTCTTAACCACCTTATTTATCGTTTCCCCTTCCTCTGTCTCTCAGTCTGAAGAAGGGTTCCGAGCCGAAACGTCACCTGGTGGCCGACTAGGAAAAGGGGAGATGCAGCGAGACCTGGGTGTCATGGTACACCAGTCATTGAAAGTGGGCATGCAGGTGCAGCAGGCAGTGAAGAAAGCG
Organism: Amblyraja radiata; assembly: GCF_010909765.2. Classification (NCBI taxonomy): domain Eukaryota; kingdom Metazoa; phylum Chordata; class Chondrichthyes; order Rajiformes; family Rajidae; genus Amblyraja; species Amblyraja radiata. Next base: position 139,649,307 of record NC_045956.1, read on the forward strand.
AATGGTATGTTAGCTTTCATAGCAAAAGGATTTGAGTATAGGAGCAGGGAGGTTCTACTGCAGTTGTACAGGGTCTTGGTGAGACCACACCTGGAGTATTGCGTACAGTTTTGGTCTCCAAATCTGAGGAAGGACATTATTGCCATAGAGGGAGTGCAGAGAAGGTTCACCAGACTGATTCCTGGGATGTCAGGACTGTCTTATGAAGAAAGACTGGATAGACTTGGTTTATACTCTCTAGAATTTAGGAGATTGAGAGGGGATCTTATAGAAACTTACAAAATTCTTAAGGGGTTGGACAGGCTAGATGCAGGAAGATTGCTCCCGATGTTGGGGAAGTCCAGGACAAGGGGTCACAGCTTAAGGATAAGGGGGAAATCCTTTAAAACCGAGATGAGAAGAACTTTTTTCACACAGAGAGTGGTGAATCTCTGGAATTCCCTGCCACAGAGGGCTGTCGAGGCCAGTTCATTGGCTATATTTAAGAGGGAGTTAGATGTGGCCCTGGTGGCTAAGGGGATCAGAGGGTATGGAGAGAAGGCAGGTACGGGATACTGAGTTGGATGATCAGCCATGATCATATTGAATGGCGGTGCAGGCTCGAAGGGCCGAATGGCCTACTCCTGCACCTGATTTCTATGTTTCTATGTTTCTATGTCACCCATTCCTTTTCTCCAGAGATGCTGCCTGACCCGCTAAGTTATTCTAGCTTTTTGTGTCTATCTTCAGTTTGAACCAGCATCTGCAGGTCCTTCCTTCTCATTATTTATCTGTGCTGCTCACTTCAGGCATCCCTAGACATGGTCTCTCAACTTTTCAGCACTTCTGATGGTCCTATCATTGATATATTCCAGCCATATTAGTCCTCCCAAAACCAACTTCACCTTTTCCCAGGATTAAATCCCATCTGCCTTTGCTCTGCCCAACTCATCAGTTTTGTTCTGTAACCTGCCTCACAAAGAACACTAATTTTCATGTATTTTGCAAATTATCAATTGTGCCTCTTACATTCACCCCAATATTATGTACTACATAACAATCAGCAATAGTTCCACCACTGATCTCTGCAGCACCCCATTGGTCACAAATTTCAATTACAAAATTCCCCAACTTCAGATCCAAATTTCCCTCGGCCCTTATCTTTTGGCCCATCTCAGATCTTGGTGCGAAGGGATCATTATCACTGTCGAATTTAATAGTTGAAGAAGATGCAACGAAATTTCGTTCAAGGTGCACTGTGTCTAGGTGTATATCTGAATGACAATAAAGTTTTCATTCATTCATTCATTCATTCATTCATTCATTCATTCATTCATTCATTCATTCATGGTATTCAAATGCAATTCAGGAAGGACAACATATACTGTACCAATATTGACCATTTCACTAGAGTTAATTTGTCACAACTAGCCTTATCCTTATCTATCATAAACATAGAACCATAGAAAATAGGTGCAGGAGGAGGCCATTCGGCCCTTCGAGCCAGCACCACCATTCATTGTGATCATGGCTGATCATCCCCAATCAATAACCCGTGCCTGCCTTCTCCCCTTGATTCCACCAGCCCCTAGAGCTCTATCTAACTCTTTCTTAAATCCATCCAGTGACTTGGCCTCCACTGCCCTCTGTGGCAGGGAATTCCACAGGGAAGTTTTTTCTCACCTCAGTGTCCTTCTCTGTTGTGCCTCCGTGTCCCTCTCTGTGTGTCCCTCTCTGTGTGCCTCCATGTCCCTCTCTGTGTGTGCCTGTGTCCTTCTCTGTGTGTCCCTCTTTGTGTGCTTCCGTGTCCCTCTGTGTGCCTCCATGTCCCTCTCTGTGCCCCTCTCTGTGTGCCTCCGTGTCACTTTGTGTGTCTCCGTGTCCCTCTGTGTGCCTCCGTGTCCCTCACAGTGCCTCCATGTCTCTCTGTGTGCCTCCATGTCTCTCTCTGTGCCTCCGTGTCTCCCTCTCTGTGCCTCCGTGTCTCCCTCTCTGTGCCTCTGTCTCCCTCTTTGTGCCTCGGTCTCCCTCTCTGTGCCTCCGTCTCCCCCTCCGTGCCTGCGAATTGGGGGCTATGTGTGAGTGGATAGGGCAGGGCATGGGGTAAAAGGTGTGAATTAATAATATTAATATAATATCAATGGGGGTGGTTAGTGTGTGTGTGACGCCTCAGGCCGCCCCCTCCCCTCGCAACCGCGTGTTGGGGGAAGACCCAACGGGTCTGCACTTGGTCTAGTATAATTTAAAACTGTGTGTGTGTGTGTGTGTGTGTGTGTGTGTGTGTGTGTGTGTGTGTGTGTGTGTGTGTGTGTGTGTGTGTGTGTGTGTGTGTGTGTGTGTGTGTGTGTGTGTGTGTGTGTGTGTGTGTGTGTGTGTGTGTGTGTGTGTGTGTGTGTGATTTTGCCTGTGAAACATATCTCCTCGAAAATCAGAAGGCAAAACCGGGAGATTTTTACATATTTCAGTAGAGATTGTCCTTGTGATTTTAGAAATCCACTCCTCTGTAAATTTTCCCGACTTTTTAATGAAAATTGTTGACCAATCTGACCTTTTTTTTAAAAATCTGACCGCTGCCCAGTTGCTGACGTTACCATAACGGTGACATTTTTACATATTCTGGTAAAAATTTTCCTTATGATTTCAAAAATCCACTCCTCTGTAAATTTGATTCATTATTTAACGTTATTTACTAACATTTACCACCAAACTGACATTTAAAAAAAATATAACGGTTGCCCAGCTGCTGACCTCAAATGCCTTTGCCCTCCCTCCCCTCCGCTCTGGATTAATGCAGCTGCTATCAATGCGCATGCGCTGTTTTCTATGAGTCGCATTACGCCCCCCCCGTTTTTCACAATGTGTAGAAAGAACGAGCGTTCTGCAGATCAGGAGGTCAACGCTGGTCACCGCCGCTCATCGGAGGCCACCAGCTTGCTTCTAGAATCCTCTCCGTCTCCCCGGCCCGATGAGAGAACATGGCGGCGGGCGTTATTGTCGCATGGGGCACGGGATGAGAAGGTGGCCCTGGCGCTCATTACTCTCTCTGGAAAACCTGCGATTCCTCCATTGAACGCAGGGACACGCAGAATCGCAAGCTACCGAGGCTCTCCACGCCACCCGAGGTCCAGAGAGCTGCCGAGGCTCGCGGCCCTTTCGCAGTCGTCCCGAAAGATCGCTATAGGATCTTTGGTCGGCCTCGTCGGAGCCACCCGCTCACCGAGTTCAAGTCTGCCCTCTCCCTCTCTTTCCCCCATCCTCCTCTCCACTTCCCCTCTCCCCCCTTCACCCCCCCTTCCTCTCGCCCTCCTCTCCCTTCCTCCCCGCTCCTCTCCCCACACCCCCCTCATCTCCCACCTGCAAGAAGAACCAAGAACCCCTTCCTCCCTCTCTCCACCCACTCCCCCTGCCTACCCGCCTCCCTACCCCTCCCCACTCTTCCCCCTCTCTCCCCCTTAACCTATCTCCCTACCCTTCTCACCCTCCTTCCCCAATCTTCCCCCTCTCTCCCCCCTCCCTCCTCCCCTCTCCACCTCCCTTCCCCTACCCCTCCCTCCACCTTCCCCCTCCCCACTCTTCTCCCCCCTCTCCTCCTCCCTTCCCCCCCTCTCACCCCTCTCTCCCCCCTGTTCCCCTACCCAGATTGGTCAACCTAAAATTGTTGACCAATCTGACCTTTTTTTTTTAATTTGACCGTTGCCCAGCTGCTGACGCTACAATAACGGTGAAGTGTTTACATATTCTGGTAGAAATTTTCCTTGTGATTTCAAAAATCCACTCCTCTGTAAATTTGGTTCATTACTTAACGAGTTATTTACTAAAATTCATCACCAAACTGACATTTTAAAAAAACATTACGGTTGCCCAGCTGCTGACCTCACAATGCCTTAGCTTGTGGCCCAGTTCGCACGTGGCACCACCCCCACCCCCCCCACCTCACCACCCCCCCCCGGATTAATACAGCTGCTGTCAACGCAAGTCACATTACGCCCTACGCCCCCTTTCTTCAAAACGCGCAGAAAGAACAGGCGTTCTGCAGATCCGGAGGTCACCGCCGCTCACCGGAGGACACCGACCGGCTTGCTTCTGAATCCTCTCCGTCTCCCCCGCCCGATGTGAGAACATGGCGGTGGCCATTTTTGTCGCGCAGGGCATGCGATGAGAAGGTGGCCCCGGCGGCCATTACTCCCTCTGGAAAACCTGCGATCCCTCCGTTGATCGCAAGGACACGCAGAATCGCAAGCTGCCGAGACTCTCCACGCCGCCCGAGGTCCAGAGAGCTGCTGAGGCTCGCGGCCCTTTCATAGTCGGCCCCAAAGATTGCTATAGGATCTTTGGTCGGCCTCATGTAGCTATGTTACAAAATTTTGAGATTTCAAAAATCAAGTCTGCAATTTATACCATCAGATAAAGCATAAAAAGAAGTTTAATTTGACACCCAATTCACTTTCATATCTCAAGTATTTAAAAAGTTATGGCCATTTTCATACTCGGAAATTAGCATCTTGTTCCCTATTGATTTTCTATGGACATATCTTATATAAAACTATCTTACTTGGATAATATAAAACTATCTTACTTGGATAACCTGAAATTAAAGCATATAATTAGTTAGTTACCCAATTGTAGCTAATTTCAAACTTCAATTACTAGATCTAAACATCTATCCATTTCTTAATAAATGATTAACATTTTTAAATAGCCTAAGTGTCCAAATAATATTCACAAATAATTCACAATAAAACATGATTTTTAAATCTCATTGACATTAATTTATAGGCCAAATGGAAGGAATTTAGTGTTCAATTGCTGTAAATGAAAGTGCATTTAAATCAGCTTTCTAGTGGGATCCTGTGAACGCGCTGGTTTAGAACGTTCACATTGCGCTAGATTTGTGCCCCCAAATGCCCAGAAAAATACTGCGGGATATAATGGGGCCAAAATTAGCTGCTCGCAACATTAAACTTTGTATAAAGGGATCTTAAGAAACCCTTTTTAATGTAAAATTAAACAGCCTACCTCCTGTTGTCCCCTGTATGATATCCGGCCGATTGCCGGCGGTCGCGGGTTTAGAGGTTAATTTTTAAACTACTATAACAATTAGATAAAGCCCTTAAAAGTAATAATAGCTAAAGCGACGGAATCTTCCAGCGATTTTTCGTTAATAATTAACTAGGCTGAACATCCTCGATTTGAACAGCCTAGGGGAAATCGCATTTTAAACCCGCCCCCCTCTAAACGGCGCCAAAATCGCGCACACGGGCTGGGACAGATTTTCAGCGACGCTTCAGGTAGGCTTTGCAACATACCTACCTCATGGGAGCCGCCCTCTCTTCGAGTTCAAGTCCGCCCTCTCCCTCTCTCTCCCCCATCCTCTCCCCACTCCCCCTCCTCCCCCCATCCTCCCTCCCCACCTCTCCCACACCCCCTCATCTCCCACCCCTTCCCCCCCTCTCCACCCACTCCCCCTGCCTCTCCCTACCCCTCTCCTTACCCACCTCCCCACCCCTCCCCACTCTCTCCTCTCTCTCTCCCACCTACCTAATTCCATACCCCTCTCCCCCTCCTTCCCCACTCTTCCCCTCTCTCTCCCCTCCCTTTCCCCCCTCCCCGCTCTCCTACCCCACCCCCTCTACCCCTCCCTTCCCCTCACCCTCCCTCCCCCTAAACCCCCTTCCCCCATCCACATCCTCCCCTCCACCCCCTTGGCTTCACCTTCCCCCTTCCCTCCAGCCCCCCCTCCACTCCTCCCCACCCCCTCTCCCCCTCCCTTCCCCCCACCTCTCCCCCTCACTTCCCCCCGTCCTTCCCGCCCCCCTCTCTCTCCCCCCTCTCTTTCCTCCACACCCTCCCCTCGCCCCTCCACCCCCTCTCTCTCTGTCTCTGCCCCTTCTCTCTCTGCCCTCACTCTCTATCCCCCTCCTCTCTAGATGCGGCAGCGAGTTGGGGGCTATGTGTCAGTGGATAGGGCGGTTATGGGGTAGAAGGACCAAATGAATAATATTAATATAATATCAAGGGGGTAGTTCGCGTGTGTGCGGGGGGTAGTCAGTGTGTGTGTGTGTGGATGGTTAGTGTTTGTGTGTTATGCCGCCCCCTAAACCCCCCCCTCCGGCAACTGCGCGTTGGAGGAACAGACGTAGGATGTAGATGTGTGTGTGTGTGCGTTTATTTGTTTGTTTTTGTGTTTTCACATCTTCTCAAAAAAAAAGCACGCGAACGGGAAAATATTTACATATTCTGGTAGAGATTTATCCCCTGGAGTCCGAAATCGGCTTACCTGAAAATGTTGTACTTTATTTATTGAGTTATTAATAAAAATGTTCACAAATCCGATCAAACTTTGAAATCAAAAAGCCTGTTTTTCGCTGATGACGTGACAATGGATCTACCTGCCTGCCGTCTGCTCGCGTTGCGTCTGCTCGCGCCATGACTAACGGCACCATCCACCCCTCCCTCCTCTCCCCGTAATTCAAAGGTCGCCCTGTCGATTGAACACCAAAGATCAAAGCTGAAGACTGCATCGGCCCAACCTGCGCTCCTTTGGTCGACACTCACTTGTGCCTCGGCTCGGGTCTCTCAATCTCCCCTCTCTTCCCCCCCCGCTCTCTCCCCCCCCCCCCCCTCTATATGCCTCTGTGTCCCTCTCTGTGGCTGTGTTCCTCTGTGTCTCTGTGTCCCTCTCTGTGACTCTATCTCCCTCTCTGTGTCTCTGTGTCCCTCTCTGTGTCTCTGTGTCCCTCTCTGTGCCTCTATCTCCCTCTGTGTCTCTGTGTCCCTCTCTGTGTCTCTGTGTCCCTCTCTGTGCCTCTATCTCCCTCTCTGTGCCTCTATGTCCCTCCCTGTGCCTCTGTGTTCCTCTCCCTCTACCCCCCTCCCTCTCTAGCCGCTCCTGTAACTTGGGGGCTATACGTGAGTGGATAGGGCGGGGGATGGGGTAAAAGAAGAGTGAATGAATAATATTAATATAATTTCAATGGGGGTGGTTAGTGTGTGTGTGTGGGGGGTGGTTAGTGTGTGTGTGTGGGGGGTGGTTAGTGTGTGTGTGTGGGGGGTGGTTAGTGTGTGTGTGTGAGGGGTTGGTTAGTGTGTGTGTGTGGGGTTGGTTAGTGTGTGTGTGGGGGGGGTTGGTTAGTGTGTGTGTGTGAGGGGTTGGCTAGTGTGTGTGTGTGGGGGGTGGTTAGTGTGCGTGTGTGGGGGGTGGTTAGTGTGCGTGTGTGAGGGGTTGGTTAGTGTGTGTGTGTGGGGGGTGGTTAGTGTGTGTGTGTGGGGGGTGGTTAGTGTGCGTGTGTGAGGGGTTGGTTAGTGTGTGTGTGTGGGGGGTGGTTAGTGTGTGTGTGTGGGGGGTGGTTAGTGTGCGTGTGACGCCGCAGGCCGCCCCCTCCACCCCTCAACTGCGTGTTGAGGGGACGGGACCCAACAGGTCCCACTTGGTCTAGTAAACATTAAAATTGTAAATGCAGAGTAACCTTGGTGCAAGATGCCATGGTCAGAGGTGTTATCCCAATGTGCCAGAGTTCTACGCTCCCATCCTTTTACAGATTGCTCTACAGATTTGATGTTTTAAATATCATATATTAATAATATAGAGAACTAAAATAAAAACATTGTACCTCCATAATCTTTTGCAATTGGTTATTGTTCTCCACCACCACAATGTTGGCCTTGCAGTTATCGATCACGTACTTGCATGCATCTGCAGAATTTGTTGCATAAATCCCGACAGCCAAGCCACTAGTTGAAAGGAAACTTTTGTTATTAAATGCACAAACATTTACTCAATATTTGGTACTGCACCACCACCAAGTCAGAAAATCCAAATTCACACTAATTTAGAAAGAGCTTTGGTCAGCAGGTGAACTGCAAGCAGTAAAAGAACACAAAGTGCTGGAGTAAATAGCAGGTTAGCAACACATCTGGAGAACGTGGATTTGTGATATGTCAAGTTGAGATCCTTCTTCAAACTACTAGTGATACCTTTGTTTCCATCTTAACATTGTTTTGTTTCAGAATTTCCTCACAACGCAATTTTCAATACAAGAAATCAGTCATCAACAGATGTAACACAAAATTTAAAAAAGTTCCCTTATTCCATGTAGAAACAAGGGACTGCAGATGCTGGTTTACAAAATAAGACACAAGATACTGGTGTAACTCAGCAGATCAGGCAATATCTCTGGAGTGCATGGCAGAATCCTGAGCTGAAATGTCACCTATTAATGTTCTCTGGACACGCTGCCTTATCTGCTGAGTTACATGAGCACTGTTCCTTATTTCGTCTATTCAATGTCTAATGGTAAATAGCCTTGCTATTTTTTTTTTTCAGATGCTGATTGACCGCTGAGTAGTGTGAACTCCATCATCAAGTTCGCTGACGACACCACTGTTGTGAGACTTATCACTGATGGGGATGAGTCAGAGTATAGAAGAGAGATCGAGCAACTGTCCATATGGTGCCAGCACAATAACGTGGCCCTTAACACCAGCAAAACCAAGGACTGATTGTGGACTTTGGAAGGAGTAGGATGGGGACCCACAGTCCCGTTTATATCAACAGGTCGATGGTTGAAAAGGTCAAGAGCTTCAAATTCCTGGGCGTGCACATCTCTCAAGATCTTTCCTGGTGCGAGAACACTGATGCAATTATTAAGAAAGCACATCAGCACCTCTACTTCCTGAGAAGATTATGGAGAGTTGGTTTGTCAAGGATACCTCTCTAACTTCTACAGGTGCACAGTAGAGAGCATGCTGACCGGTTGCATCGTGGCTTGGTTCGGCAACTTGAGCGCCCTGGATAGGAAAAGACAACAAAAAGTAGTAAACACTGCCCAGTCCATCATCGGCTCTGACCTCCCTTCCATCGAGGGGATCTATCGCAGTCGCTGCCTCAAAAAGGCTGGCAGTATCATCAAGGACCCACACCATCCTGGCCACACACTCATCTCCCTGCTACCTTCAGGTAGAAGGTACAGGAGCCGGAAGACTGCAATGACCAGGTTCAGGAATATCTACTTCCCCACAGCCGTCAGGCTATTAAACTTGGCTATGAAAAAACTCTGAACATTAATAGCCCATTATCTGTTATTTGCATTTTATCAGTTTATTTATTCATGTGTGTATATATTTATATAATGGTATATGGACACACTGATCTGCTTTGCAGTCATGCCTGCTATGTTCTGTTGTGCTGAGACAAAGCAAGAATTTCATTGTCCTATCAGGGACACATGGCAATACACTATCTTGAATCTTGAAGCATTCTGAAACAAATATGAAATATCTTACTTGGATGACCTGAAATTAAAGCATATAATTAGTTAGTTACCTAATTGTAGCTAATTACAAAATTGACTGTTGTGACGGAAATAGTAATAAACACCCAGACTGCCTTGAAAATTCAAAAATGTGATATTCTCAAGATCTGAACTTTAATATTATTGTATTATATGCTGTAAGTCTGTAAGACAGGTAAATCTGACCTTTTTTTTAAAAATGTGACTGCTCCCCATCTGCTGACATTACAATAACAGTAAAATTTGTGCATCTTCTGGAAGAAAATTTCCTTATGATTTCAAAAATCCAATCGTCTATAAATTTGATCGATTATTTCCCGAGATATTTACAAATATTTATCACCAAATTGACAATTTAAAAAAATATTACGGTTGCCCAGCTGCTGACCAACTGCCTCCTGGCTCTCCCCCCCCCCCCCCCCCCCCCCCAGCATGCCAGGTTGTTGATTACATTGTTCTCATTGAATTGAATTATTTCTCACTTAACAACACTAATTCTTAACATTAACTTTAAAATTCAGACAGTTTTTAAAATATAAACTCCCTCTCTTGCCTCTTGCCCTTCTGTCTCTGCCCCTTTCTCTCCCCATTCTCTCTCTGCCCTCACTCTCTGGCCCCCCCCCCCCCCCCCCCCCAGACGTGCCTTCGAGTTGGGGGTTATGCGTCAGTGGATAGGACGGTTATGGGGTAAAAGGAGCAAATTAATAATATTAATATATCAAGGGGTAGTTAGCGTGTAGTTAATGTGTGTGACGCCGCATGCCGCCGCCCCCCCCCAGCCCCTCGCTCCCCCGCAACCACACGTTGGGGGAACAGACCCAACGGGTCTGCACTTGGTCTAGTAACTATTAAAACTTTTGTTGGTTTGTAACGGATTCTATTTCGCGAATATTCGTTTAATGCGTTTGTGGATTGTGAGTTTTTCCTCCTCCACATTATGTTTTGAAAATTAGAAAATTTGGTTATTAATTTCCCTGCTTTTTTAGTAAAAAACATAAAAACATTTTAAAATCAAACTGCTGCATGAGTCACAGTGCCATCTCACAGATGTACAATCACAATGGATCTCATTTACATATGATATCACAATGGGACAGGGGTGGGAGATTGCAACCTTCACGTGGTCCCATGAATGCAATCAACCTGGCGTGCACAATCAAATAAAGTCAAATAGACCAAGTTGTCCTACCCCCCTCCCCCGCCTCTACCCCTCCTATCACCCCCCTCCCCACCTTCTCCTCTCCTCCATCCCCTCCTCTCTCCCCCTCCACCTCTCCCCGCTCCACCTCTCCCCCCTCCAACCCTCACTTCTCTCCCCCTCCTCTTCTCCCTCCCCCCTCTCCTCTTTCCCCCTCCCTTCCACACCCCGCATTTCCCTTCTCTCTACCCCTCTTCTCCACCTACCCGTCTTCCCCTTCACCCTCCCCGCTCTCCTCCCCTATCCTCATCCCCCTCTCTCCCTTCCCCCTCCCTCTTCCCTCCTCTCCTCCCCCCCATCTCCCCTCCTGCTCCCTCCCTCCATCTCACCCCCCCCTCCCCCCTCTCCTTCCTCCCTCCCTCCTCCTCCTCCCTCCCCGCTCTCCTCCGCCTACCCAACACCTCTCTCCCTTCCCCCTTCCCCACGCTCTCCCCCCCTCCATCTCCGCCTCTCCTCCTCCCTCTCCCCCTCCCCCATCCTCTTCCTACCTCTGCACCTCCTCTCCCCCCCTCTCCATCCCATCTCTCCCCACCCTCCACCCCCCTCTCCTTATCTCCCTCCCCTCATCGCCCTCCCCTCTCTTTCTCTGCCCCACTCTCTTTGCCCCTTATCCACCCTCCACCTCTCCTCCAACCCCCCTCTCCCCTTCTCCGGCTCCCTCTCCCCTCCTCCAACCCCCTCTCCCCCCCTCCCTTCCCCCCTTTCCCCTGCTCTCTCACCACCCCTTCTCTCTCCCCCATCCTCTCTCCTCCTCTCTCCCCACCTCCTCTCCCATCTACTCTCTTCACCTCCTCCCCTCCATCCCCCTCCCCCCCCCCCCAATGAAGCCACACCAAAAAGCAAAATAATATGTTAAATAAACGACATACCTTTTGTTTAGTCCTGCACTTGCGATCCGTGATGTTGAAGGCATTGAAGGTGTTTGAAGTAGCGTTTAATTTCAATCCAGCGATGCAATCGACCAGCAAATTTTTTAATTTTTTTTTTTAAACGGGAACGGGTTCACAGAACAAATTTTCTTCATCAGCTAGCAGTCCGAGCAAATTCCTCTCCAACAACCAATACAAACCTGCAATTTAATCCCCCCCCCCCCCCCCCCACCAATGCCTCCTGAATCGCACGCACAGGCAGCAGGCCGATCTGCAGCGCCACTGATGGTAGGTTTTGTAACAATGCTAAAACAAGCATCTACAGTTCCTTCCTACACATCAGTGATATCTGTTGACTGTCTGGGTTTCCGACATGTGTCTGATTCCCTCACACATCCCAGATATACTAGTCGTTAGGTGTAGATTTTGCAGTGGAGCCACGTGTGTTGACTCCATCCTATCCCCCCTGGTCCAATCTCTCCCAACCTATGTCAAGATACTTCACATGTCCTTCGTCTCTTTAATGACTTCCGTTTTCAGAGCCCCCACCTCCTCATCTTTACTATGGACGTTCAGTCACTCTACACTTCCATCTCCCACCAGGAAGGCCTTAAAGCCCTCCATTTTTTCTGTGACCGCAGAACCGGCCAATTTCCCTCTACTAACGCCTAGCAGAGCTGGTCCTCAACCCTAACAACAATTTCTTCAACTCCACTCATTTCCTCCAAATTAAAGGCATAGCAATGGGCACTCACAAGGCCCCAGCTATGCCTGCCTCTTTGTAGGGTAAACTAAACAATTTCTGTTCCAAACGTACACTGGCCCTATCCCCAAATTCTATCTCCGTTACACTGACGACTGCATCAGTGCTACCTCCTGTCCATGCAGTCCCACCCAGGACTTCAACGGGTGGCGCCACCGCAGTGGCTGCCTCGCCAGCAGCTGTTAGTCCTTTCACTCTTTTTGTTATTTTTAGTGCATGTAAACGTATGTTTTAATGTTTCTTGGTATGTCTTATGTGGGGGGTGGTGGGCGGGAATAGCGGGAAACCATTTTTCAGTCACTTACCTGGACGGAGACGCGTCTTATTTCTGTGTCGCATCTTCGCCCCCCCCCCCCCGCCCCCTCACGGCCTACCAACTGGATTGGCGTGGCCTTCCCTTCTGGAGACTGGCCAGAGCTTCAGCAGCTGGCGCAGCACGGAATTAACATCGCGGAGCGGGGTGATGCCTTGCCTGGGATCGCCAGTGTTGGAGTGTTGGGCCTACTGACTTTAACATCATGGAGCTTTGGTTTGCTGAGCTTCTAACTACGGGCGCAGCGCTGACTTTAACATCGCGGAGGCCTGGGATCTTTTGCCGAGGATCGCCAAAGATGGAGCTCCGTCCAGCTCGGCCTGTGGACTTTTAACATCGGAAGCCGCAGTCTCCGGTAGGAAGCGGCCGATTCGGAAACTCCAAGCCTCTGAGTGTGTTCCCCGCCTGTCCGACGTCGGAGTTTCGATCATGCCGGCGAGAGGGCCTGTAGATCGGGCCGTCCGTAGCGGCGACTGCGGAGGGTTCAAATGCCCCGAACAAAGAGGAAGAGAGACTGGACTTTATTGCCTTCTATTACAGTGTGAAACGTTGATTCCACTGTGGTGGATGTTTATGTTAAACTCTATTGTGTATTACCATATAACCAAATAACAATTACAGCACGGAAACAGGCCATCTCGGCCCTACAAGTCCGTGCTGAACAATTATTTTCCCCTAGTCCCATCTACCCGCACTCAGACCATAGCCCTCCATTCCCTTCCCATCCATATACCTATCCAATTTAATTTTGTATTGTGTTCATTTTATTCGTATGGCTGTATGGCAACTCAAATTTCTCTGTACCAATTGGTGCATGTGACAATAAATGTGAACTTGAAATCATGGACCATTAACTTTACCACCAATTCTAACCCTGCACTCAAATTCATTTGGACCATCTCCAACACCTCCCTCTCCTTTCTTGATCTCACCATCTCCATCACTGGAGATAGACTATCAACTGATGTCTATTACAAACCCACTGACCCCCACAACCATCTCGACTACACTTGTCCCACCCTGCTTCGTGCAAAGACTCTATCCCCTACTCGTAAATTTGTCCGTCTACGCCACATCTGCACCCAAGATTAGGTGTTCTATACCAGGACATCCGAGATGTCCTTATTCTTTAGGGAACGGGGGTTCCCTTCTCCCATTGTAGATGAGGCCCTCACACATCTCCTCAGTACCCTGCAGCTCTGCCCTTGCTTTTCCCCCCTCGTCGCAACAGGGACAAAGTCCCCCTAGTCCTTATCTTTCACCCCATCAACCATCGCATACAACACATAATCCTCCGACATCTTCCCATCTCCACCCCTTTCCGCCTTCCGAAGAGACCATTCCCACCGCAACTCCCTGGTTAACTCATCCATTCCCACCCAAACCACCCCTCCCCAGGTACCGTTGCCTGCAACGGCAGAAGATGCAACACCTGTCCCTATATCTCCTCCCTCGACTCTGTCCAGGGACCCCTACAGTCAGGTTAGGCAGAGGTTCACTTGGACCTCCACCAACATCATCTACTGTATCCATTGTTCAAGATATGTACTCTTATACATCGGCGAGACAAACGTAGACTGGGCGATCGTTTTGCTGAACACCTTCACTCAGTCCACCTTGACCTACCTGATCTCCCAGTTGCCAAACACTTTAATTCCCCTTCCAATTCCCACATTGACCTTTCTGTCCTAGGCCTCTTATATTGTCAGAATGAGGTTAATTGCAAATTGGAGGAACAGCATCTCATATTTTGCATGGGCAACTTGCAACCCAGTGGCATGAATATTGATTTCTAACTTCAAGTTACCCCAGCATTCCCTCTCTCTCCATCCCTCCCCCACCCAAATCACACCAGGTTCCCGTTCTCACCAGCAAACAGGAAGCAATGGCCCGTTTCCTTTATCATTGTTACTTTTTTGCAAAATCTTTCATTAATTTGTTCTATGTCTCTCTACAACATCATCCATATCTCTCGTTTCCCTTTCCCGTGACTTTCAGTCTGAAGAAGGGTCTCGAGCTGAAACATCACCCACTCCTTCTCTCCAGAGATGCTGCCTGTCCTGCTGAGTTACTCCAGCATTTTGTGTCTATAGTCGTTAGGCTGTTTAGATATTGTAAATTAACTCACAAGAGTAAATGTGTTCCAAGAGAATCGGGGAAGAGTTGATGGGTATGCAAGAATGAATAGGTTACAGGGAAACAAGTGCAGGAAGGGATTGATGGGGTTGCTCCAAGAGCAGCATAGACTCAATGGGCAAAATGACCTCCTGCAGTGTTATGAGAAATAAGTATTCTGTAATGCTGCTATGAATCACTTTAGCAATGCTTGTTGAATTTAATGGCTGGATTGCCTTTGTTTTTACCATTTGGTAACATAGTACATACAAGCACATTTACACAAATGCATCAATTTTACTTCTCCCCCACTTACCATAGTGTTTTTTTTTAACTCATTGATTAATAATCAGACAATTATTTTTATAGCAAAGAACTGCAGGAGGCTGGATATCTATCTATCCCATCCATCCATCCATCTCTAAGACTCGTCCTGTTTGGACATCTGTCTGCATGCGGGCGATCTCAAGGAACGACACCAAAACGGTACACAATAGCGCAAAAATGTTTGCACCACCTTACTCAACATTGACCTGTTTGTATTAAGTTTCGTTCAGATTGATGTTATATTTCACAAGTTATCACATTATTAAGTTTACTAAATCCACATTGATAATCACTTCAACACTTCAGTGCTGGCAGTTGCAGCTTTGATGTTACAATGGGATCCCACAGTCACGGGTGGATAAAGGGGAACCGGTGGATGTGGTATACTTGGACTTCCAAAAGGCTTTTGACAAGGTGCCACATAAGAGACTATTGCTAAAAATAAAAAAATTATGGGATTGGGGGTAATATATTAGCATGGGTAGAGGATTGGCTAACAAATAGGAAGCAGAGAGTGGGGATAAATGGTTCATACTCGGGATGGCAACCGGTAACTAGCGGGGTTCCGCAAGGGTCGGTGCTGGGACCCCAGTTGTTCACAATTTATATAAATGATTTGGAGGAGGGAACCAAGTGTAATATATCAAAATTTGCGGACGATACAAAAATGGGAGGAAAAGTAGGGGATGAGGAGGATAGGAAGAGTCTGCAAAAGGATATAGATAAGCTAGGTGAGTGGGCAACAACTTGGCAGATGAAGTTTAATACTAATAAATGTGAAGTCATTCACTTTGGGAAAAAAAATGATAGGGCAAGTTATTTTCTAAATGAGGAGGAGCTGCGTTGTAATGCAACGCAAAGGGATCTAGGGGTATTAGTACATGAATCACTAAAAGTTAGTATGCAGGTGCAGCAAGCAATCAGGAAGGCCAATGGAGTTTTGGCCTTTATTGCTAGGGGGATTGAGTATAAAAACACGGAGGTCTTGCTGCAGCTGTACACAGTATTAGTGAGACCACATTTGGAATACTGTGTACAGTTCTGGGGTCCATACTTAAGAAAGGATGTACTAGCCCTGGAGGCAGTGCAGCGAAGGTTTACAAGATTAATTCCTGCAATGAGGGGATTGACATATGAGGAAAGGTTAAGTAGGCTGGAACTCTACTCTTTGGAGTTTAGAAGAATGAGAGGCGATCTCATTGAAACATATAAGATCGTGAGGGGCCTTGATCGGGTGGATGCACCGAGGATGTTCCCAATGATCGGGGAAACTAGAACTAGGGGACATAGTTGCAGAATAAGGGGGGGCTCTTTTAAAACTGAGATGAGGAAGAACTTCTTCACCCAGAGGGTGGTTAATTTATGGAATTCACTGCCCCAGGGAGCAGTGGAAGCAGAAACTTTAAATATATTTAAGACTAAAATAGATGGTTTTTTAGCTGCCAAGGGGATAAGGGGCTACGGGGAGAGGGCAGGGATATGGACCTAGGTATGGTTAGTATAGTAAGACCTGAGTGATCTCCTGGACAAGTGTCGATCGCCTGGATTGGGGTCGGAGAGGAATTTCCCGGATTTTTTTCCCGAATTGGACCTGGGTTTTTATCCGGTTTTTTGCCTCCCCCAGGAGATCACGAGGTTTTTGGGGTGGAGAGGGGTGATAGCGGTAAAAAGGGGAGGGTAATGTCTTGTGTTCTGTGTCTTGTGTCTACTGTTTGTGGGTAAGTGTGTCTGTTTAGTGTTCAGCCATGAGCGAATGGCGGTGCGGGCTCGACGGACCTGGTGGTCTACTCTCGCACCTACTTTCTATGTTCTATGTTTCTATGTTTCCTCCACCTGACATTTGCAACAATGTTGCCATCATAGAACACTTAGTCGTGGTCCTGACAGCAAGTGATTGAACAGGAGGGGAGGGGCCTAAGGAATGGGAATTGGAATTGGAAGTGCTGGGGGAAGCAGGGGAAGTGCAATTGGATAATTTTTTTAAGGTCCAGTGCTGGGGAAGCAGGGAAGTGGTGGAATCTTACTTTAGGGAACGGGTTGCGTTGGGGGACCAGGCCTCCATTCGGGGCTATGGGTGAGTGGTGGAATATTGCTTTGAAGGACAGGTTACATTGGGGGAACGGGTGAGTGGTGGAAACGGGTTGCATTGAGGGAACGGGTGAGTGGTGGATTATTACGTTGGGAGAACGGGCCCCAACAGGTCTCACTTGGTGATAGATAGATAGAGATAGATAGAGATAGATAGAGATAGATAGAGATAGATAGATAGATAGAGAGATAGAGATAGAGATAGAGAGAGATAGAGATAGAGATAGAGAGAGATAGAGAGAGATAGAGAGAGATAGAGAGAGATAGAGAGAGATAGAGAGAGAGAGCTAGGAGAGAGAGATCTATCGCGCTCGCTGCGCTCGCTGCGCTAGCTCGCGCTCGACCTCGGCTCCTGCTCTCTCTCGCTCGCTCGCTCTCTCTCTCGCTCGCTCTCCTCTCCCTCTCCTCTTCGCGCTCGCGCTCGCGCTCTCGCTCGTCGCTCTCTCTCGCGCGCCGCTCCTCTCGCTCGCTCTCGTCGCGCTCGCTCTCCTCCTCTGCTCTCGCCGCTCTCTCCGCGCGCGCGCGCTCTCGCGCGGCTCCGCTCTCGCGCGCGCTCGCGCGCGCTCTCCGCGCGTCCGCTCGTCGCGCGCGCCTCGCTCTGCTCGCTCCTCGATCTCTCCTCCTCTCTCCTCTCGCTCGCTCTCGCCTCGCGCCGCGCTCTGCCTCGCGCCTCTCCGCTCGCGCTCTGCGCCGCCGCTCTCCCCTCGCCTAGAGATCGAGCTCGCGCGATAGTCGCTCTATATCATACCACACACACACACACACGGAACTATGCCAAAATGGCACGCAATAGCGCAAACATTTTTGCACCACCTTATTCACCTTAGTCCCACGGTCGTTCGTGTCATGTTTCTTTCAAATTTGATGTTATATTTCACAAGTTATTTACATTTTTTGACTTACAAAACCCCAATTTGAGAAAAATGCTTTCCCTGTGCTTACGGCTATGACGTCACAATGGGATTGTAGCCCTGCTCGCAACATTGTTGCTATCCAAGTGCACTGAGTCCTGCTAGGTCTAGCAGGCGCAATGCATTTTTCTTAAAGTCACAGTACACTGAATTGTTTTTAAAGTTGAAAATGAAGGAGGATGAATAAGGCAAATTGAGCAGCCCCTGTGCAGTTGGGAGCTGTGGGTGAGTGGTCGAATATTGCATTGGGGGAATGGGTTGTGTTGAGGAAACGGGTGAGTGGTGCAATATTGCGTTGGGGAATGGGTTGCATTGGGGGACCAGGCCTCCCGTGCGGGCTATGGTTGAGTGGTCGAATATTGCGTTGGGGGAACGGGTTGCATAGGGGGACCGAGCCTCCCATGTGACAGGGACTCATTGCCGGTTGGTCTAGTATATATGCTGGGGGGCAGTGTTAGCTGTGAGGAGGATGCTAGGATGCTGCAAGGTGACTTGGATAGGCTGGGTGAGTGGGCAAATGTTTGGCAGATGCAGTATAATGTGGATAAATGTGAGGATATCCATTTTGGTGGCAAAAACAGGAAAGCAGACTATTATCTAAATGGTGGCCGATTAGGAAAAGGGGAGATGCAGCGAGACCTGGGTGTCATGATACCCCAGTCATTGAAAGTAGGCATACAGGTGCAGCAGGCAGTGAAGAAAGCGAATGCTATGTTAGCTTTCATAGCAAAAGGATTTGAGTATAGGAGCAGGGAGGTTCTACTGCAGTTGTATAGGGTCTTCGTGAGACCACAACTGGAGTATTGCGTACAGTTTTGGACTCCAAATCTGAGGAAGGACATTATTGCCATAGAGGGAGTGCAGAGAAGGTTCACCAGACTGATTCCTGGGATGTCAGGACTGTCTTATGAAGAAAGACCGGATAGACTTGGTTTATACTCTCTAGAATTTAGGAGATTGAGAGGGGATCTTATAGAAACTTACAAAATTCTTAAGGGGTTGGACAGGCTAGATGCAGGAAGATTGTTCCCGATGTTGGGGAAGTCCAGTACAAAGGGTCACAGCTTAAGGATAAGGGGGAAATCCTTTAAAACCGAGATGAGAAAAACTTTTTTCACACATAGAGTGGTGAATCTCTGGAACACTCTGCCACAGAGGGTAGTTGAGGCCAGTTCATTGGCTATATTTAAGAGGGAGTTAGATGTGGCCCTTGTGGCTAAGGGGATCAGAGGGTATGGAGAGAAGGCAGGTACGGGATGCTGAGTTGGGTGATCAGCCATGATCATATTGAATGGCGGTGCAGGCTCGAAGGGCCGAATGGCCTACTCCTGCACCTAATTTCTATGTTTCTATGTTTCTATATTATTAAAACTCTCAACTTGTTTGTTTGGATGCATGCGTGCGTGAATGTGATATCCCAAAACCACGCCAAAACGGTACACGACAGCGCTACAAATTTTGTCACACCTTACTCAACATTGTCCTAGGATGTAAATGAAACAAGTTTCATTCGGATTGATGTTATATTTTACAAGTTCTTGACATTTTAAACTTTACAAAAAACACTTTTCAAACCATTTTTCCACTTGCCCTGCCCGTCAGCAACGTTCAACGTCACAATGACGTCAAAATGAGATCCCAATGGGATAGGGAGGAGTTTTCATTTTTTTTAAAACATCGCCTTTTTTTGTGGGGGGGGGTGGTATAGGGGTGAGGCGAGTAGTGGAGGAGCAGGGGGATGAATAGAGGGAGAGGAGGGGGTGGGGAGGGTCCGGGGTTATGGAGGGAGGGAGGGAGTGACTGAGGTTAGGGGAAAGGAGAGGGAGAGAAAGGTCAGGTAGGGAGTGGGGGAGGGGAGGAGGTGAGGGGACAGAAGAGGGAAAGTGAAGAGGCCTGGCGTGGGCCAAGCCCTGGGGCTGTAGCCGGGCCCCGGCTTTGGGTGCTGGGGAGTGGTCACAAACATGGACTGGGCCCTGAGCGCGGCTCCGGACCCTGGGCTGGGGTTCGTACCGGTGTGGGGTCCGGGGCTGCTGCTCCGGGCCTGAGGGGAGGGGGAGCAGCTGGACCGGGGGCAAGGAATAGGCCGCAGCCTCGGCCTCTCCCTTCCCCCTTCCGCGCGCGGCTCCAGGCCGCACAGCCCATTCCACCCCGCCTCAACTACAACTACAACTTCATCGCCGATGTGGTGGAGCAAACGGAGCCGACAGTGGTTTACATCGAAATCCAGGCGAGGTGAGGAGGGAGATTGGGTGGATTGAGGGAGAGGATGGGGTAGAGAGGGAGAGGGAGGGGAAAGTGGGGGAGGTGAGGAGGGAGATTGGGTCGATTGAGGGAGAGGATGGGGTAGAGAGGGAGAGGGAGGTTAAAGTGGGGGAGGTGAGGAGGGAGGAGGGCGGATAGAGGGAGAGGAGGGTGGGGGAGTGGGGGAGGTAGGCAGTGGGGAATAGATGGAGAGGAGGGCAGTGGGGGAGGTGAGGAGGGAGTATGGAGGGGGTGGGATAGGAGGGAGGTGAGGAGTGGGGGATAGGAAGTGGAGAGGGGTTATGGAGGGAGGGAGTGTGAGGGTAGGAGAAACATAAAAACATAGAAACATAGAAAATAGGTGCAGGAGTAGGCCATTCGGCCCTTCGAGCCTGCACCGCCATTCAATATGATCATGGCTGATCATCCAACTCAGTATCCTGTACCTGCCTTCTCTCCATCCCCCCTGATCCCTTTAGCCACAAGGGTCACATCTAACTCTCTCTTAAATATAGCCAATGAACTGGCCTCAACTACCTTCTGCGGCAGAGAATTCCAGAGATTCACCACTCTCAAAAGTTTTCCTCATCTCGGTCCTAAAAGATTTCCCCCTTATCCTTAAACTGTGACCCCTTGTTCTGGACTTCCCCAACATCGGGAACAATCTTCCTGCATCTAGCCTGTCCAACCCCTTAAGAATTTTGTAAGTTTCTATAAGATCCCCCCTCAATCTTCTAAATTCTAGCGAGTACAAGCCAAGTCTATCCAGTCTTTCTTCATATGAAAGTCCTGACATCCCAGGAATCAGTCTGGTGAACCTTCTCTGTACCTCTATGGCAAGAATGTCTTTCCTCAGATTAGGAGACCAAAACTGTACGCAATACTCCAGGTGTGGTCTCACCAAGACCCTGTACAACTGCAGTAGAACCTCCCTGCTCCTATACTCAAATCCTTTTGCTATGAAAGCTAACATACCATTCACCTTCTTCACTGCCTGCTGCACCTGCATGCCTACTTTTAATGACTGGTGACACCCAGGTCTCGTTGCATCTCCCCCTTTCCTAATCGGCCACCATTCAGATAATAATCTACTTTCCTGTTTTTGCCACCAAAGTGGATAACCTCACATTTATCCACATTATACTGCATCTGCCATGTATTTGCCCACTCACCCAGCCTATCCAAGTCACCTTGCAGCATCCTAGCATCCTCCTCACAGCTAACACTGCCCCCCAGCTTCGTGTCATCCGCAAACTTGGAGATGTTGCATTCAATTCCCTCGTCCAAATCATTAATATATATTGTAAATAGCTGGGGTCCCAGAACTGAGCCTTGCGTACCCCACTAGTCACTGCCTGCCATTGTGAAAAGGACCCGTTTACTCCTACTCTTTGCTTCCTGTCTGCCAGCCAGTTCTCTATCCACATCAATACTGAACCCCCAATACCGTGTGCTTTAAGTTTGTATACTAATCTCTTATGTGGAACCTTGTCGAAAGCCTTCTGAAAGTCCAGATATAACACATCCACTGGTTCTCCCTTATCCACTCTACTAGTTACATCCTCGAAAAATTCTATAAGATTCGTCAGACATGATTTACCCTTCATAAATCCATGCTGACTTTGTCCAATGATTTCACCACTTTCCAAATGTGCAGCTATCCCATCTTTAATAACTGATTCTAGCAGTTTCCCCACTACCGACGTTAGACTAACTGGTCTGTAATTCCCCGTTTTCTCTCTCCCTCCCTTTTTAAAAAGTGGTGTTACATTAGCTACCCTCCAATCCTCAGGAACCACTCCAGAATCTAAAGAGTTTTGAAAAATTATCACTAATGCATCCACTATTTCTGGAGCTACTTCCTTAAGTACTCTGGGATGCAGCCTATCTGGCCCTGGGAATTTATCGGCCTTTAATCCATTCAATTTACCTAACACCACTTCCCGGCTAACCTGGATTTCACTCAGTTCCTCCATCTCATTTGACCTCCAGTCCCCTGCTATTTCTGGCAGATTATTTATGTCTTCCTTAGTGAAGACAGAACCAAAGTAGTTATTCAATTGGTCTGCCATGTCTTTGTTCCCCATGATCAATTCACCCGTTTCTGACTGCAAGGGACCTACATTTGTTTTAACTAATCTTTTTCTCTTCACATATCTATAAAAGCTTTTGCAGTCAGTTTTTATGTTCCCTGCCAGTTTTCTTTCATAATCTATTTTCCCTTTCCTAATTAAGCCCTTTGTCCTCCTCTGCTGGTCTCTGAATTTCTCCCAGTCCTCTGGTAGGCTGCTTTTCCTGGCTAATTTGTACGCTTCATCTTTTGTTTTGATACTATCCCTGATTTCCCTTGTTATCCACGGATGCACTACCTTCCCTGATTTATTTTTTTGCCAAACTGGGATGAACAATTGTTGTAGTTCATCCATGCAGTCTTTAAATGCCTTCCATTGCATATCCACCGTCAACCCATTAAGAATCAATCGCCAGTCTATCTTGGCCAATTCACGTCTCATACCCTCAAAGTTACCTTTCTTTAAGTTCAGGACCCTTGTTTCTGAATTAACGATGTCACTCTCCATCCTAATGAAGAACTCAACCATATTATGGTCACTCTTGCCCAAGGGGCCACGCACAACAAGACTGTTAACTAACCCTAGGTACACAAAAATGCTGGAGAAACTCAGCGGGTGCAGCAGCATCTATGGAGCGAAGGAAATAGGCGACGTTTCGGGCCGAAACCCTTCTTCAGACCTAACTAACCCTTCCTCATTACTCAATACCCAGTCTAGAATAGCCTGCTCTCTCGTTGGTTCCTCTACATGTTGGTTTAGAAAACTATCCCGCATACATTCCAAGAAATCCTCTTCCTCAGCACCCTTGCCAATTTGATTCACCTAATCTATATTTAGATTGAAGTCACCCATTATAACTGTTTTACCTTTGTTGCACGCATTTCTAATTTCCTGTTTGATGCCATCCCCAACTTCACTACTACTGTTAGGTGGCCTTTACACAACTCCCACTAGCGTTTTCTGCCCCTTAGTGTTTCGCAGCTCTACCCATATCGATTCCACATCCTCAAAGCTAATGTCCTTCCTTTCTATTGCGTTAATCAGCTCTCTAACCAGCAACGCTACCCCACCTCCTTTCCCTTTCTGTCTATCCCTCCTGAATATTGAATATCCCTGGATGTTCAGCTCCCAGCCTTGGTCACCCTGGAGCCATGTCTCCGTGATACCAACTATATCATAGTCATTAATAGCTATCTGCACATTCAACTCATCCACCTTATTACGAATGCTCCTTGCATTGAGACACAAAGCCTTCAGGCTTGTTTTTACAACACTCTTACCCCTTATACAATTATGCTGAAAAGTGGCCCTTTTTGATTTTTGCCCTGGATTTGCCGGCCTGCCACTTTTACTTTTCACCTTGCTACCTATTGCTTCTACCCTCATTTTACACCCCTCTGCCTCTACGCTCACACATTTAAGAAACCCTTTCCCTTTAACTCCATCCTCCACTATCCCATTCGACACCCCACCCCCCTTATTCAGTTTAAAACCACCCGTGTAGCAGTGGCAAACCTGCCTGCCAGAATGCTGGTCCCACACCTGTTAAGATGCAATCCGTCCCTTTTGTACAGTTCCCCCTTACCCCAAAACAGATCCCAGTGATCTAAGAATCTAAATCCCTGCCCCGTGCACCAGTTCCTCAGCCACACGTTCAGGTCCCGTATCTCCCTGTTCCTGCTCTCGCCAGCACAAGGAACTGGAAGCAAACCGGAGATAACAACCCTGGAGGTCCTGCTTTTCAGCATTTTTCACGCTGCAGAATAAGTCACGCTGCAGAATATTCATCCCCTTCTTTCCGACATCGTTTGTGCCGACATGCACTACCACTTCCGGATGTTCACCTTCGCCCTTGAGGATTTTCTGCACTCTGTCCGTGACATCCTGGATCCTGGCACCAGGAAGGCAGCACACCATCCTCGCATCCCGTCTGTTGCCGCAGAAACCCCAGAAAGGAAGGAGAGCTGAGGGAGGGAGTGTGGGGGAGGGGAGGAGAGGGTAAAGAGTGTGAAGAGGAGGGGGAGGGAGTGCTGGGGATGAGGGGAAATGGAGGAGGATAGGGGTAGGAAGAGGGATGGAGAGGTGATGGAGGAGGGGAGGGGGAAGAGGGAGGAAGGAAGTAGGGGGTGAGGGTGGGGGGGGTTGGTGGAGGGTGGGGAGAGGGAGGATAATGGAGGAGGGGAATAGGGGCTGAAGCAGGAGAGTGAGACGCCTTCACATTGATCTTATTTTTTACAGGCTATTGCCATTTTGAACTTTAAAAACGTCGCAGTCGCGCTTCCACTTGCTGGCCGCGCCTGCGCAGTTGGGGGTGTGTTGCCGAGACTCGTGTCACAACGGGGTTCTCTGGCGTCACAATGGGAACCAGTCAGCCGCACCTGCGCAGTTGGGGGCTATGGGTCAATGGTGGAATATTGCCGTGGGGGACGGGCCCAACGGGGACGGGCCCAACGGGTCCGCACCTGTTCTAGTACAAATTAAAAGCAGAAATATTCAGCAGGTCAGTCAATATCTGTGGAATGAGAGAGTTAATGTACATGCATGATACAGGGTCATTGACATGGAATGTTAACTTGGGATTCACTCTCAACAGGTACCTGCCTGACCTGCTGAATGAACAATGGTTTCTATTCGCCAAGCTTTTAAGGAAGTACATGAACACTACCCTGCCAGAATTGCTCCTACGTCTGCAATGAACCACTCTGGACTGTTGAATCCTAGGATGCAAACACCACAGAAACGTTCCAGTCCAAGCTGCGAACACAAAAATAAATATTTTAATAACCCTCTTCATTTTTCAAGTAAATTAACTTTGTTGGTTATATAAAGATCCTGAATAGATATATAATTCTAAGTTTACGTGCAACTATTTTTTTAGGAGACATAAAATGTGTATATATAGCATGACCTCCTCCAGAAGCAACAGGGTTAAATGCACATTTTATCCACAATGGAAGAAACCGAGCTGGCTGTGGCCGACAACTCTAAAAGGGAAAAGCTAGAGTAACTCAGCAGGACAGGCAGCATCTCTGGAGAGATGGAATATGTGTCGTTTTGGGTCAAAACAAATGGATGCAGCCACCTTCAGGCTAAGAGTTGCGTCTGAGGAGGCCCACTGTCTATCTGAGTGATGAGTGCCAGAGTGCTTATATGTTGGCCCTGTTAACGAAAGAGGCAAGGGAGATTGCTGCAGTCTTGAGGAAAATATTTTCATCTTGTCTAGTGAGGCAAGGTCATGGAGGATTGGGGAGTATCCAGAATTGTATTTTTGTTTAAGTGAAATCTGGATAATCCCGGATAATGTCAGTGGTAGGGAAACTAATATAGAGAGGGTTCGCGTGGATAGGAGTTACATGCATTGGGAACAAAATGGACTAATTTAGGACAGTCACACCATTACTTTGAGGAGCCTGCCCACCCACTTTCAGTAACACAAGTTACTGGAGTAACTTAGCGGGACAAGCAACATCACTGCAGGACATGGATCAGTGGCATTTCTGGTTGGGACTCTTCTTCAGACAGATTGTAGGAGGGGGAGAACAAATCTGGGTGAGAACATGGTCCAAGAGCAGGAGAGCAGCAGGAATTACACAGAGAGGGAGCAATATATGTATGCCCGCAAGCCCAGGTAACATCTTGGTGAATCTCTTCTGCACCCTTACTAACTTAATAACCTTCTTCCTGCAACTGGCAGCCAGAACTGCACATAATACCTCAAGTGTGCTCTCACCAACGACTCGTATAGCTGCATCACAATGTGCTAACTTTTGCACACAATATGCTTGCCAATGAACACATACAGATGCCTTCTTCACCACACGGCCCATCTGACGTCACTTTTAGGGAATCATTCACCTGTACACATGGGACTCTCCATTCTCCAACACCCTGTAGGGCTCTACCATTTACTATGTAAGTCCTGCCCTGCTTGACATACCAAAGTGGAACACCTCACATGTCAGAGCTAAAGTCCATTTGCCATTCCTTTGTGCACCTTCCAAACTGCTCTAGATCCTGTTGTAAACTTAGAAATCCTTGCTCACTATATCATCTATTTTTGTGTCTTCTGCAAATGTACTAATAATGTTAACAACATTTTTAACAAATCCCTGCAGCAAATCACTGGTCACAGGTCTCCAATAAAAAAAACCTCCACAACTACCCTTCGGCTCCTTCTTCCAAGTCCAATTTTAATCCAATTGGCTTTCTCCCCTTGGATTCCATGCGTTTACCTTTCAGAACTGGCCTACCATGTGGGACTTTGTAAAAGGCCTTGCTAAAGACTATACAAACAATGTCCACTGCCCTGCTCTCATCAATCCTCTTGGTGACCACCTCAAAATTCCTTATCAGATTTGTGCGACAAGATTCTGCACACACCCCATAAACAAATGGTAGATCCTCTCTCCAAGGCTCCCCTCCAACAACTTACCCATCGCTGATGTCAGGCATGCTGTAATTTCCTGGCTTTACCTTACTGTCCTTCTTAAACAGTAGTACAGCACTACCTACTCTCCAATCTTCTGGAACCACTTGTGGCTAACAATGGTGCAAATATATTTGCACGGGTTTCAATAAGTTCCTTCCTAGCTTCCCACATGGCCTGAGAATGTACTTGGTCAGGCCCAGGCAATTTATCCACCTTAATGTGCATTAAGAAGACCATGGAGACTTGGACAGGTTGGGGGAGTGGGCAGGTGCATGGCAGATGAAGTTTAATGTGGATAAATGTGAGGTTATCCACTTTGGTACCAAAAACAGGAAGGCAGATTACTATCTAAATGGCTTCAAGTTGGGAAAATGGGAAGTACAACGGGATCTGGGGGTCCTTGTTCATCAGTCTATGAAAGTAAGCATGCAGGTACAGCAGGCAGTGAAGAAAGCGATTGGCTTGTTGGCCTTTATAACAAGAGGAGTCGACTATAAGAGCAAAGAGGTCCTTCTGCAGTTTACAGAACCCTAGTGAGACCACATCTGGAGTATTGTGTGCAGTTTTGGTCCCCTAATTTGAGGAAGGACATTCTTGCTATTGAGGGAGTGCAACGTAGGTTTACAAGGTTAATTCCAGGGATGGCAGGACTGTCACATGCTGAGAGAATGGAGCGGCTGGGCTTGTACACTCTGGAATTTAGAAGGATGGGAGGGGATCTTATTGAAACATATAAGATTTTTAAGGGTTTGGACACGCTAGAGGCAGGAAACATTTTCCTGATGTTGGGAGAGTCCAGAACCAGGGGCCACAGTTTAAGAATAAGGGGTAAGCCATTTAGAATGGAGACGAGGAAACACTTTTTCTCCCAGAGAGTTGTGAGTCTGTGTAATTCTCTGCCTCAGAGGGCGGTGTAGGCTGGTTCTCAGGATGCTTTCAAGAGAGAGCTAGATAGGGCTCTTAAAGATAGCGGAGTCAGGGGATATGGGGAGAAGGCAGAAACGGGGTACTGATTGGAGATGATCAGCCATGATCACATTGAATGGCGGTGCTGGCTCGAAGGGCCGAATGGCCTACTCCTGCACCTATTATCTATTACCTCCTCTTTGACAAGTGATCCAAGACATAACAATCCAGATGCCTCAGCTTCTTAACTTCCACAATCTGGACTCCGGATTGTCAAAGCTGCCACTGCCAGGCATAAAAACAATTTTTATCCACGAGTAGTTGCTCTACTCAACAGCCAAAAATCTGTAGCCTCCCTTTGATCTGGTATTTTGTTGGTTCGCATGCATGATCAATGGTGTTTTATCATTAATGTTTTATTATTATTAATGTTTAGTGTTTTCTGAGTCATTCGTAACTGTCACTGTATGTCATGTTGTTACTTGTGGGCGGAGCACCAAGGCGAATTCCTTGTATGTGAATACTTGGCCAATAAACTTACTTACTTATCAGTAAAAATGGATGAGAAGTATTAATTTAATATCTCCACTCATCACTTGGTGTTCTATGCAAAGATGGTCATTCTAATCTTTAAGAAAATCTATTCTTTCTTTAGCTACCCGTTGCTCTTAATATACCTGAGGAATTCCTTGGAATTTTCTTTTAGCTTGTTTGCCAGCTCCATCTCATGTCCTCTTTTTGCCGTCTTGATTGCTTTCTTAGGTGTATTCTGACATTTCCTATACTGGCAGAGAGATATGCTTGATCCCGGCTGACGAATCAATGTTTATTCATTTTCATGACCAGAGCCTCAACATTTCTAGTTAACTAGGTGTCCCTAAACCTGTCCTTCACCCTAACAGGAGTATGCTGCCCCAAAACTCTTGCTATCTCACTTTAAAAGCCTCCGACCTGCCAGCTATTCTTTACCTGCAAACAGACTACCCCCCAATTGACCTCTGCAACTTCCTGCCTTATGCCTCCAGAATCAGCCATGCCTTAACTTATGACTCATGCCTATCCTTCTCTATCTTTACTTAAATACTTCAGGGGCAAGGCCTTTGTAATTCATCAACTGAGACTTATCTGTACCTCACTGGCCAACTTCAGGACATCAGCTCTATTGAACCTAACATCTGGACAGGATTAACGCAGGAGTGGGTTAGGTGTGGTGCGGTGTCTGTGCACAAGGTCAAACCTTATAGGGAAAGATTCAAAATGAAATTCCACGCATTTTACTTTTTTTCATTTAAAATTAAAATTATTTAAAATAGAAACCACTTTTGGGTGAATAAAACACACTTGCCTTAAGAAAGCTCTTCGCAGCACTTTTGCATCGATTGTAAAATTGTTTAAAGGTTATTTTTTCCCAATGATCTTCCACTTTGTAAGCCAAAGCATCACGTTGACCATAATTTCTCACTGCCAGCTGGAGCATCTGGCCAACAGTCAAAGGCGTGTTGGCACCCAAACCAAAATCCTCCATTCGGAGCTTGGTTGCACTGCTCTTCTCTGTGGTCCACAATTTGGATGCCGGAGCAACTTTAGGTGGGTAGTTTTCTAAAAATGTAATCGGAGCCAGCGGGTCAAACAGCACAGAAAAAGACCTTTCAGACATCCATGTCCATGCTGCTCATTTGTACCCATCTATACTCACCCCATTCGTTCAAAATACATCCATAGCCCTCTATACTTTAGTAAATTAACTACTTGCCAAAATGTTTCTTAAATGTTGTGATGTACCTCCCTTCACAACTTCTTCAGTCTGCATATTGCAGACTCCCACCACTCTGTGTAAAATAATTTATCCAGATAAAGCTCCCACATCTCATAACATCATAAGATCTAGGAGGACGATTGGGCCATTCGGCCCATCAAGTCTACTCTGCCATTCAATCATGGCTGATCTATCTCCCCTCTGAACACCATTCTCCTGCCTTCGCCCCATAACTCCTGGCACCCTTAATAATCACGAATTTGTCAATTTCCGCCTTAAAAATATCCATTGACTTGGCCTCCACAGCCGTCTGTGGCAATGAATTCCACAGATTCAAAACCCTCTGACTAAATAAATTTCCCCTCATCTTTTTAAAGTTGTGTTCTTTTATTCTGAGGCAATGGCCTCTGGTCCTAGACTCTCCCACTAGCGGAAACATCCTCTACACATTCACTCTATCCAGGCCTTTCACTATTCGATAAGTTTCAATATATTCCCCATTTAAATCTCAAATTAATTCTATGCTCTCTTGTCTTTGTCAGTCCTACCATGGAGGGGAGAGCAGATCATTTGGAAATAAAAGGATGGAGTTAAAGGGAAAGAGAATATAGGAAAAGTTAAGAAAGTTAAGAAAGACACCAGAATTAATGGGGCAGAAGGCTCACGAAGGGATAGAAGAGTATGGCCAAGTGAAATAGGAATCTATGTGAAAGGTGAAGTGAGCGATGGATTAAAAGTATTATATATGAATGCACAAAGTATAAGAGATAAAGTAGATAAGCTAGAGGCTCAGTTAGAAATTGGCAGGTATGATGTTGTAGGTATTACAGAGACAAGGCTGAAAGAGGGCCAGGGCTGGGAAAAGAATATTCAGGGGTATGCATCCGATCGAAAAGACATCAGGTGGGCAGAGGGGGTGGGCTGGCTCTGTTGGTAAGGAATGAAATTCTGTCCCTTGCGAGGAGTGACATAGAATCAGGAGATGAAGAGTCAGTATGGATAGAACTAAGGAATTGTCGGGGTAAAAAGACCCTAATGGGAGTTATCTACAGGCCCCCGAAGAGTAGCCGGTATAATAGGTGCGTTGAATCAAGAGTTATTGGCATGGCATAAAGGTAATACTACAGTTATAGCAATTTATTAGCATGTCGCAAAGGTAATGCAAAGGTTATGGGAGATTGCAGGTAGACTGGGAAAATCAGGTTTGTACTGGACCCCAAGAAAGGGAGTTTGTGGAGTGCCACTGAGATGGATTTTTGGAGCAGCTTGTCAGGGAGCCAATCAGGGAGAAGGCAATTCTGGATTTAGTGTTGTGTAATGAACCGATTTGATAAGGGAACTTGAGGTAAAGGAGCCATTAGGAGGTAGTGACCATAATATAAGTTTTAATCTTCAATTTGAGAGGGAGAAGGGAAAATCCAAAGTGCCAATATTACAGTTGAACAAAGGGGACTATGGAGCCATGAGGGAGGAGCTGGCCAAAGTTGACTGGAAAGAGACCCTAGCAGGGATGACAGTGGAACAACAATGGCAGGTATTTCTGGGAATAATACAGAAGGTGCAGGATCAGTTCATTCCAAAGAGGAAGAAAGATTCTAAGGGGAGTAAGAGGTGACTGTGGCTGACAAGGGAAGTCAAGGACAGTATAAAAATAAAAGAGAAGTATAACATAACAAGTATAGCATAGCAAAGATGAGCGGGAAGCCAGTGGATTGGGAAATTATTAAAGAGCAACAGAAGATAACTAAAAAGACAATACGGGGAGAAAATATGAGATACGAAGGTAAACTAGCCAAGAATATAAAGGAGGATAGTAAAAACTTCTTTAGGTTATGCGAAGAGGAACAAAATTAGTTAAGACCAAAGTTGGACCCTTGAAGACAGAAGCAGGTAAATTTATTATGGGGAACAAGGAAATGGCAGATGAGTTGAACAGGTACTTTGGATCTATCTTCACTAAGGAAGACCCAACAATCTCCCAGATGTACTAGTGGCCAAAGGACCTAGGGTAACGGTGGAACTGAAGGAAATTCACATTAGGCAGGAAGGTGTTGGGTAGACTGATGGGACTGAAGGCTGATAAATATCCAGGGCCTGATGGTCTGCATCCCAGGGTACTTAAGAAAGTGGCTCTAGAAATCTTGGAAGCAATTGGTGATCATTTTCCAATGTCATATAGATTCAGGATCTGTTCCTGTGGATTGGAGGGTAGCTAATGTTATCCCACTTTTTAAGAAAGGAGAGAGAATACAGGGAATTATAGACCAGTTAGCCTGACATCGGTGGTTGAGAAGATACTGGAGTCAATTATAAAAGCATAAAGTATTAATTATTAACACATGAACCTTTTTAAACATAAAAATGGTAACATGTTTTTTCTTCCAATGTTTAATTACTGAGCAATCATGCACAAAAATGTGACTTTTATGTACAAAGCCTCAAATATATCACAGGCTGATTCAGAAAAACAATGGCCTATAAGTTGAATAATGTTGGAAATAGCTCACTGAAGCGCGAGACACTAATGACAAGAATAATGCAGCAGTGTTCTGAGGAGACAAAAAGTCTATGTCAGAATTGCCATGAATCAGTGGACTGGAAATATGTTCAAATCCACTTTCTCCAGTCTGAATGAGTATACATACATTAGCTGCCACCGTTTCATCAAGACTAAAGTGGGTAGGAAGGAACTGCAGATGCTGGTTTAAAGATAGACACAAAAAGCTGGAGTAACCCAGCGGATCAGACAGCATCTCTGGCAAAAAGCAATAGGTGACGTTTTAGGTCGAGACCCTTCATCGGACCACTAAAGTGGGTTGTATTGTACATAGTGAAGATGGTTGTCAAAAAATGCAGTGGGATCTTGATCAGTTGGGCAGATGGGATGAGGAATGGTTAATGGAATTTAATGCAGAGATGGGTGAGGTGTTGCAATTTGAGAAGTCAAACCAGGGCAGGACCTACACAGTGAATCGCAGGGCTCTGGGGAGTGTTGAAGAACAGAGCGATCTAGGGGTGCATGTACATAGTTTTTTTAAAGTGGCATCCTAAGTAGACAAGGTGATCGATGGCTTTTGTCACATTGGCCTTCATCAATCACAGTACTGAGTATAGAAGTCGGGACATCACGGTACAGTTATACAAAACATTGGTGAGGCCACATTTACAATATCGTGTTCAGTTTTAGTCACTCTGTTATAGGAAAGATGTTGTTAAGCTGGAAAGGGTGCAGAAAAGATTTATGAGGATGTTGCCAGAACACAAGGGCCGAGCTATAGGGACAGGTTGAGGTGGTTAGTACTTTATTCGTGGAGGGCAGGAGGATTTAATAGGAACCCGAGGGGTAACTTTTTATTTTACAGAAAAGGTGGTAGGTGTATGGAACAAGCTGCCAGACAGAGGAGGTAGGTGAAGCAGGTACAATCACAACATGTAAAAGACATTTAGATAGGTATATGGATAGGATAAGTTTACAAGGATATGGGCCAATTGCAGGCAGGTGGGACTAGTGTAGATAGGGCATGTTAGTCAGCGTTGACACGTTGGGCCAAAGGATCTGTTTCTATGCTCTATGACTACAAAGACAATTAGGATCTATCCGACTGGAAAACTTTGATGAACAGGGAATTTCACTCTTTGCTAAAGACCACATCTGGGATAGATGCTGCTGCACTGTACAAGTAGGCCAAGTATGATCTCCGCAAAGTTATTAGATACCAAGGGAGGCTTCCTAAACAAGCCAGAGGCTTGATTTGATCAATCAGTTGCCAGGCAACTGTAGCAATGCCAGAAAACCATTATGGGTTACTAGCCAAAATCAGGGGAGATCTTTGGCAAAGATGCATCTGCACACAGATGAGATCAATGCCCTATGCTCGTTTTGAATAGGCAAAATTCCACATTGGCGCATTTTTACATCCCCCACTGGCTCTGACCCTTACATCTCAGAAGTCAGATCTGCCAGTCCAGATGGAGTCCCTGGACATTCAGAAATTGTGTGCAAATCAACTGGCCACTATCTTCATCTATATTCTCAACCATGCACTTCAACAGTCTCGCCTGCTTCAAGAAACCTTTATCATTCTAGTCCCAAGAAAAGTGAAATGATCTGTCTCCATGACTACTACCCATTAGCTCCAACCATAATTAAGTGTTTCAATAGATTGCTAATGGCCCACTCCTTGCAATATGTATTCATGAAAAATTGGTCTGCGGAGTAAGCCATCTCAATTGCACTAGGTTTAGCTGTGAATCATGTAAACTACATCAGGACGATATGCATTAACTGCGGTGCAACATTCACCACTATATAATACCAAACAATCTCATCCCTAAACCTCTGGACCATGACCTTGGGCATGAGTGACTCTACTCACTTTATACTCATGACTGTGTAGCCGGACATAGTGCGAACACCATTTTCAAGTTCACTGACGACACCACCGTTGTGGGACGAATTACAGATGGTGATGAGTCAGAGTATAGAAGTGAGATTGACTGACTGACCATATGGTGCCAGCACAACAACCTGGCTCTCAATATCAGCAAAACCAAAGAACTGATTGTGGACTTTGGAAGAGGAAGGTTGAGGACCCACAATCCTGTTCACATCAATTGGACAATGGTGGAGAGGGTCAAAAACTTCAAATTCCTGGGCGTGCATATTTCCGGCGATCTTTCCTGCACCCAGCACACTGATGCAATCATAAAGAAAGCACATCAGCGCCTCTACTTCCTGAGAAGATTACGGAGATATGTCAAAGAGAGTTCTCTTGAACTTCTGCAGGTGCACAGTAGAGAGCATACTGACTGGTTGCATCGTGGACTGGTTCGGCAAATTGAACGTCTATGAGCAGAAAAGAATGCAGAAAGTTGTAATCACTGTCCAGGCCATCACTTGCTCTGACCTCCCCACCATCGAAGAGATTTATCGTAGTTGCTGCCTCAAAAAGGCAGCCAGCATCATCAAAGACCCACACCATTCTGGCCACACACTCATCTCACCACTGCCATTGCAAAGTAGGTATAGGAGCCTGAGAACTGTAACGTCCAGGTTCAGGAACAGCTTCTTCCCTACAACCATCAGGCTATTAAACACTACAACCTCAGAAGCTCTGAACTACAATAGGCTATTATTATTACTATTGCGTTGTTATTGTTTGTTCTTTTTTTTCCGAGTTTTTATAATTACATATTCTGTTGTGCTGCAGCAAGTAGGAATTTCATTGTTCTATCTGGGACATGTGACAATAAAATACTCTTGACTTGACCTTGTTCTTGCAAGTAACTTCTGGATTTCCAGACTCCACACACCTGCTCCAATTTCCCCATGCTTTAATGCAGAGGAGCCAAAACGCTCAGAATTCAATGAACTTAAAACAAATCCAAGATTTTCCATTGCGAATTTTTTTTCATTGAAGTGGATAAACGGGGCAAACAACAATGATGCTGGACAATGCCTAGGCAAAGAGCTGTCAACAACACAAGATCAGTAAGAGAAAGTCAACTGTAAACGTATATGTCAATCTAGACTTTCTTTGGTTGCAATATTTTAAGATTAGTGAAGATTTGCAAAGTTAATTCCCATGCTCCTAGTCATTCTTTTTGCCTGCTCACTCTTGGAATCATGGAGTAGAATTTCTCATGAAGGGGGCCATTGGGCCCATCACAACTCTGCTGGTAGCTGCGGCCACTGTTCACTAAAGCCCCTGTCCCACTTATGTGTCCTTGGCACGCTAATTACACGACCTCATGGTCGCGTTGAGCCTCGACGGTCCCGTGAAGGTCGCGCGCGACTTCATTCGACCGCACAGCCGTCTGGAGCGCGTGACAAGTCATTTGAAGATGGATGCGAAATGCCGGAGTAACTCAGCCGGACCGGCAGCATCTCTGGAGAGAAGGAATGGGTGATGTTTCGTGTTGAGACTCTTCTTCAGTCTGAAAGATGGGTCTTGACCCGAAACATCACCCATTCCTTCTCTCCAGAGATGCTGCCGGTCCCGCTGAGTTACTCCTGCATTTTGCGTTTATCTTCAATTTTCTTGGCCCCGCTCTGGGAGTAGAAGTGGGCGCGGATCCGGACCGCAACGGCCTTGAGCCCCAGGCCGATTTCGGCGATCGTTTGCCTGCTTCTGTTGCTGTTGAAGGTGAAACGTTGCGTCGCGCCAGGGTCTTGGGCCTGTCCCACTTTGGCCGTCAGTTCCGCGACAGGTCGTTGGCGCGCGAAGATTTTGTTTGCTACAAACATTTCGGAGCCCCGTGCGATGTCGCGCACAACTACATACCCCTCCGCGCTTCTCAGTGGGACCGGCCCCGCGAGGCCATACGATGCCCGTGCACCTCAGCACGACCACGAGGTCGCGTAATTTGCGTGCCAAGGACACGTAAGTGGGACAGGCCCTTTAAGGTATTCCTATGGTCTAGCATTTTCTTTGAAGTGTATATCTAAGAATCATTTTTGGAGTTTTCAATAAAGACATTCCAGATCCCAACTTATTGAGTACATAAAAGTACCTCACAACGCTCAGTTTTTTTTAAACTAAATTAACTTAAGTGCATGTTCTCTAATAACCTTTGTGGGTCCTCTCCTATCCACTCTAACACCCTTAAGCCCCTGTCCCACTTTCCCGACCTAATTGGCGACCTCTGCCGAGTTTGCCCTTGACTCATACTCGCAGCATGGTCGCCACGAGGTCGTAGGAGGTCTTCATAACTCTTTCTCGTGCTCGTGAGGCTGAGGCTGAGGAACTGTGCACGGGGCAGGGATTTAGATTCTTAGATCACTGGGATCTGTTTTGGGGTAAGGGGGAACTGTACAAAAGGGACGGGTTGCATCT
The DNA here is from genome assembly GCF_010909765.2 of Amblyraja radiata. NCBI lineage: Eukaryota > Metazoa > Chordata > Chondrichthyes > Rajiformes > Rajidae > Amblyraja > Amblyraja radiata. Next base: position 139,685,400 of record NC_045956.1, read on the forward strand.
TAACAGGTGTGGGACCAGCATTCTGGCAGGCAGGTTTGCCACTGCTACACGGGTGGTTTTAAACTGAATAAGGGGGGTGGGGTGTCGAATGGGCTAGTGGAGGATGGAGTTAAAGGGAAAGGGTTTCTTAAATGTGTGAGCGTAGAGACAGAGGGGTGTAAAATTAGGGTAGAAGCAATAGGTAGCAAGGTGAAAAGTAAAAGTGGCAGGCCGGAAAATCCAGGGCAAAAATCAAAAAGGGCCACTTTTCAACAAAATTGTATAAGGGGTAAGAGTGTTGTAAAAACAAGCCTAAAGGCTTTGTGTCTCAATGCAAGGAGCATTCGTAATAAGGTGGATGAGTTGAATGTGCAGATAGCTATTAATGACTATGATATAGTTGGGATCACGGAGACATGGCTCCAGGGTGACCAAGGCTGGGAGCTGAACATCCAGGGATATTCAATATTCAGGAGGGATAGAGAGAAAGGAAAAGGAGGTGGGGTAGCGTTGCTGATTAGAGAGGAGATTAACGCAATGGAAAGGAAGGACATTAGTTTGCAGGATGTGGAATCGGTATGGGTAGAGCTGCGAAACACTAAGGGGCAGAAAACGCTGGTGGGTGTTGTGTACAGGCCACCTAACAGTAGTAGTGAAGTTGGAGATGGTATCAAACAGGAAATTAGAAATGCGTGCGACAAAGGCAAAACCGTTATAATGGGTGACTTCAATCTACATATAGATTGGGTGAATCAAATTGGCAGGGGTGCTGAGGAAGAGGATTTTTTGGAATGTATGCGGGATAGTTATCTAAATCAACATGTAGAGGAACCAATGAGAGAGCAGGCTATTTTAGACTGGGTATTGAGTAATGAGGAAGGGTTAGTTAGCAGTCTTGTTGTACGTGCCCCCTTGGGCAAGAGTGACCATAATATGGTTGAGTTCTTCATTAGGATGGAGAGTGACATTGTTAATTCAGAAACAATGGTTCTGAACTTAAAGAAAGGTAACTTTGAGGGTATGAGACGTGAATTGGCCAAGATTGACTGGCAATTAATTCTAAAAGGGTTGACGGTGGATATGCAATGGAAGACATTTAAAGACTGCATGGATGAACTACAAAAATTGTTCATCCCAGTTTGGCAAAAGAATAAATCAGGGAAGGTAGTGCATCCGTGGATAACAAGGGAAATCAGGGATAGTATCAAAGCGAAGGATGATGCGTACAAATTAGCCAGAAAAAGCAGCATACCGGAGGACTGGGAGAAATTCAGAGACCAGCAGAGGAGGACAAAGGGCTTAATTAGGAAAGGGAAAATAGATTATGAAAGAAAACTGGCAGGGAACATAAAAACTGACTGCAAAAGTTTTTATAGATATGTGAAAAGAAAGAGATTAGTTAAAACAAATGTAGGTCCCTTGCAGTCAGAAGCGGGTGAGTTGATCATGGGGAACAAGGATATGGCGGACCAATTGAATAACTACTTTGGTTCCGTCTTCACTAAGGAAGACATAAATAATCTGCCGGAAATAGCAGGGGACCGCGGGTCAAAGGAGTTGGAGGAATTGAGTGAAATCCAGGTTAGCCGGGAAGTGGTGTTGGGTAAATTAAATGGATTAAAGGCTGATAAATCCCCAGGGCCAGATAGGCTGCATCCCAGAGTACTTAAGGAAGTAGCTCCAGAAATAGTGGATGCATTAGTAATAATCTTTCAAAACTCTTTAGATTCTGGAGTAGTTCCTGAGGATTGGCGGGTAGCAAACGTAACCCCACTTTTTAAGAATGGAGGGAGAGAGAAAACGGGGAATTACAGACCAGTTAGTCTAACATCGGTAGTGGGGAAACTGCTAGAGTCAGTTATTAAAGATGGGATAGCAGCACATTTGGAAAGTGGTGAAATCATTGGACAAAGTCAGCATGGATTTACAAAAGGTAAATCATGTCTGACGAATATTATAGAATTTTTCGAGGATGTAACTAGTAGCGTGGATAGGGGAGAACCAGTGGATGTGGTGTATCTGGACTTCCAGAAGGCTTTCGACAAGGTCCCACATAAGAGATTAGTTTACAAACTTAAAGCACACGGCATTGGGGGTTCAGTATTGATGTGGATAGAGAACTGGCTGGCAAACAGGAAGCAAAGAGTAGGAGTAAACGGGTCCTTTTCACAATGGCAGGCAGTGACTAGTGGGGTACCGCAAGGCTCAGTGCTGGGACCCCAGCTATTTACAATATATATTAATGATCTGGATGAGGGAATTGAAGGCAATATCTCCAAGTTTGCAGGATGACACTAAGCTGGGGGGCAGTGTTAGCTGTGAGGAGGATGCTAGGAGACTGCAAGGTGACTTGGATAGGCTGGGTGAGTGGGCAAATGTTTGGCAGATGCAGTATAATGTGGATAAATGTGAGGTTATCCATTTTGGTGGCAAAAACATGAAAGCAGACTATTATCTAAATGGTGGCCGACTAGGAAAAGGGGAGATGCAGCGAGACCTGGGTGTCATGGTACACCAGTCATTGAAAGTGGGCATGCAGGTGCAGCAGGCAGTGAAGAAAGCGAATGGTATGTTAGCTTTCATAGCAAAAGGATTTGAGTATAGGAGCAGGGAGGTTCTACTGCAGTTGTACAGGGTCTTGGTGAGACCACACCTGGAGTATTGCGTACAGTTTTGGTCTCCAAATCTGAGGAAGGACATTATTGCCATAGAGGGAGTGCAGAGAAGGTTCACCAGACTGATTCCTGGGATGTCAGGACTGTCTTATGAAGAAAGACTGGATAGACTTGGTTTATACTCTCTAGAATTTAGGAGATTGAGAGGGGATCTTATAGAAACTTACAAAATTCTTAAGGGGTTGGACAGGCTAGATGCAGGAAGATTGCTCCCGATGTTGGGGGAGTCCAGGACAAGGGGTCACAGCTTAAGGATAAGGGGGAAATCCTTTAAAACCGAGATGAGAAGAACTTTTTTCACACAGAGAGTGGTGAATCTCTGGAACTCCCTGCCACAGAGGGTAGTCGAGGCCAGTTCATTGGCTATATTTAAGAGGGAGTTAGATGTGGCCCTTGTGGCTAAGGGGATCAGAGGGTATGGAGAGAAGGCAGGTACGGGATACTGAGTTGGATGATCAGCCATGATCATATTGAATGGCGGTGCAGGCTCGAAGGGCCGAATGGCCTACTCCTGCACCTAATTTCTATGTTTCTATGTGAGTGGTCTCCGCGCACTCGTGGCCTCAAGTAGGTTGCGGCGTATTTTCCAGCCTGATAAAAACTGTCCACGAGTAAAGAAAAGGTTGGCATGGAATAAATCGATACTTTTTACTCATAGGTAGGTCGTGATGGTAGTCGTAGGTAGTCGTAGATAGTCGTAGGGCGGTAACTGGCTCGAGAAAAAAAAAGCAAACATGACATAATTTTATCATGTGATCATTTTCCAGTCGTAGCTAGTCATAGCTGGTCTTAGGTGTGGAAGACTGAGGTCGAAGGGGGTCGTAGGAGGTCGTAGATATAGTCATAGGAGGTCGTAGGAGGTCTTTTACTTTGGCGAGTGAACACGACCTTCACATTTTTTTCAACTCATTTAGGGTCTTCTAAACTCGTGGATTAGGTCATCTAAGTGGGACAGGCTCTTTACGAAATTACCCCTTTTTAAATCTCAACTTTTCCAGTATCTCCAATCAACTATCTAATTTCTGGTACTGTTTGGGCAAACCTCCTCCACACTGCCAAGGCTATGATATTCATTCCAATGTCCAGTACCAGAACTCAGCATCATACTCTGGCCATCTTAACTACAATGTTTACCATGTCATCCTGACCTTTACACCCCAAGCCACATTTTTATAAAGCAACAAATCCCATATCTTTTTGAAAATCAGGTTGTCCTGCAGTTGTTAATGATTTGTTAAATCTCCAGATGTCTTGTTATTGAACTCTTTAAAATTGTTTATATTTCCCATCCTTAATTTCCTTCCAAAATGTATCAGTTCGCAGTTCTCTACTTTAACATTAACCTGCCTAATTAGACACCACTTTCATTCTATATCAAATCTCGAAACTTTAAAATTACATTGCAATCTATCACCATGTTTAATTTAGTTGAAGATTAGTTGATTTATTGTCACGTGTACCAAAGTACAATGAAAAGTGTTTTTGTTGCGTGCGATCAAGTCAGCGAAAAGACTACATACAATTACAATCAAGCCGTCCACACTGTACATATACAAGTTGAAGGAAATAATGTTTAGTGCAAGATAAACTCCTGTAAAATACGATTAAAGAGAGTCTAAGGGTCTTCAATGAGGTAGATTGTAGAATACGATCACTCTCTAGTTGGTGATAGGATAGTTCAGTTGCCTAATAACAGCTGAGAAGAAACTATCCTTCGATCCTACTATATCAAGAATGCTAAAAGCAACGCCAAGGAAGGACAACGTACACTTTCCTTCAGTCCTCTAACAAAAACTCCCAATTACTCATTGCTTTCTGCCATTCAGACATTTCCATATCCCTGCTGCTGCTGGCACAAGAATATCAGAACAAGAATGGGGTACATGACTTAATATTACCTGGCATTCTTTTATTAAAATTACCATAGCACTTAACAAGTGCTGGAGCAGCACAGTGGCACAGCAGTAAAGTTGCTGCCTTACAGTGCCACAGACCTGGGTTCGATCCTGACTACGGGTGCTGTCTGTACAGAGTTTGTACATTCTACCTGTGACCGTGTGGGTTTTCTCTGGGTGCCCCAGCTTCTTCTCACACTCCAAAGATGTGCAGATTTGTAGGTTGATTGGCTTATGTAAATTGTATATTGTCCCTAGTGCTAGTGTGCGGGGTGATTACTGGTTGAAGCGGTCTCGATGGGCCGAAGTGTCTGATGCCATGCAGCATCTCAAAAGACCAAAATGACCCTGGTCCATCAATCGCAACCCCTCCTTCAACTTCAAATTTTCTTTTGTTTAGGGAAAGCGTAAAAATTAACCCAACAGCCCAATTAACATATTATAAGCAGATTGATAATGAAAAATATAACAATGTTCTGCCACTATGGGTAATGGACACAAATAATGCATCCCACGGTACTTAAGAAAGTGGCTCTAGAAATCGAGGACGCATTGGTGAAAATGTTCCAATGTTCTATAGATTCAGGATCAGTTCCTGTGGCTTGGATGGTAGCTAATGTTATCCCACTTTTTAAGAAAGGCAGGAGAGAGAAAACAGGGAATTAGTTAGCCTGACATCGGTGGTGGGGAAGATGCTGGAGTCAATTATAAAAGATGAAATAGCCGAACATTTGGATAGCAGTAACAGGATCGGTCCGAGTCCGCATGGATTTACGAAGGGGAAATCATGCTTGACTAATCTGGAATTTTTGAGGATGTAACTAGGAAAATGGACAAGGGAGAGCCAGTGGATGTAGTGTACCTGGACTTTCAGAAAGCATTTGATACGGTCCCACATAGGAGATTAGTGGGAAAAATGAGGGCACACGGTATTGGTGGTAGAGTGCTGATATGGATAGAAAATTGGTTGGCAGACTGGAAACAAAGAGTTGGGATTAACGGTTCCCTTTCAGAATGGCAGGCAGTGACTAGTGGGGTACCGCAAGGCTCGGTGCTGGTATCGCAGCTATTTACAATATACATCCATGATTTAGCTGAAGGGATTCAAAGTAACATTAGCAAATTTACAGATGACACAAAGCTGGGTGGCAGTGTGAACTGTGAGGAGGATGCTATGAAACTGCAGGGTGACTTGGACAGGTTGGGTGAGTGGGCAGATAGATGCATGGCAGATGCAGTTTAATGTGGATAAATGTGAGGTTATCCACTTTGGTAGCAAAAACAGGAAGGCAGATTGCTATCTAAATTGTGTCAAATTCGGAAAAGGGGAAGTACAACGGGATATAGGGGTCCTTGTTCATCAGTCTATGAAAGTAAGCATGCAGGTACAGCAGGCAGTGAAGAAAGCGAACGGCATGTTGGTCTTGATAACAAGAGGAGTTGAGGATGGGAGCAAAGAAGTCCTTCTGCAGTTGAATAGGGCCCTAGTAAGGGGGAAGGGGGGTTGGATAAGCAGTTAGCCGGAGCAAATGACAAAGACTAGACATTAAAAGGAGAGGTAAGGAAGGCTGTCGAAGTATACAGCAGGATATAGATAAGCTACAGAGAAAAAAGAAAAGTTTAATCCAAGCAAGTGTGAGTTGTTGCACTTTGGGAGGTCGAAGGTAAAGGGAAAATATATAGTTAATAGCAAGACCCTTAACAACATTAATGTACAAAAGGATCTAGAGGTCCAAGTCCATATCTCGCTGAAAGTAGCAATACCAGCTGATATAGTGGCAAAGAAAGCATACTGTTTGCTTGCCTTCATTGGACAGGACATTCGCAGGGTAGAGCTGCGAAACACTAAGGGGCAGAAAACGCTGGTGGGTGTTGTGTACAGGCCACCTAACAGTAGTAGTGAAGTTGGAGATGGTATCAAACAGGAAATTAGAAATGCGTGCGACAAAGGCAAAACCGTTATAACGGGTGACTTCAATCTACATATAGATTGGGTGAATCAAATTGGTAGGGGTGCTGAGGAAGAGGATTTTTTGGAATGTATGCGGGATAGTTATCTAAATCAACATGTAGAGGAACCAACGAGAGAGCAGGCTATTTTAGACTGGGTATTGAGTAATGAGGAAGGGTTAGTTAGCAGTCTTGTTGTACGTGCCCCCTTGGGCAAGAGTGACCATAATATGGTTGAGTTCTTCATTAGGATGGAGAGTGACATTGTTAATTCAGAAACAATGGTTCTGAACTTAAAGAAAGGTAACTTTGAGGGTATGAGACGTGAATTGGCCAAGATTGACTGGCAATTAATTCTAAAAGGGTTGACGGTGGATTTGCAATGGAAGACATTTAAAGACTGCATGGATGAACTACAAAAATTGTTCATCCCAGTTTGGCAAAAGAATAAATCAGGGAAGGTAGTGCATCCGTGGATAACAAGGGAAATCAGGGATAGTATCAAAGCGAATGATGATGCGTACAAATTAGCCAGAAAAAGCAGCATACCGGAGGACTGGGAGAAATTCAGAGACCAGCAGAGGAGGACAAAGGGCTTAATTAGGAAAGGAAAAATAGATTATGAAAGAAAACTGGCAGGGAACATAAAAACTGACTGCAAAAGTTTTTATAGATATGTGAAAAGAAAGAGATTAGTTAAAACAAATGTAGGTCCCTTGCAGTCAGAAACGGGTGAGTTGATCATGGGGAACAAGGATATGGCGGACCAATTGAATAACTACTTTGGTTCCGTCTTCACTAAGGAAGACATAAATAATCTGCCGGAAATAGCAGGGGACCGCGGGTCAAAGGAGTTGGAGGAATTGAGTGAAATCCAGGTTAGCCGGGAAGTGGTGTTGGGTAAATTAAATGGATTAAAGGCCGATAAATCCCCAGGGCCAGATAGGCTGCATCCCAGAGTACTTAAGGAAGTAGCTCCAGAAATAGTGGATGCATTAGTAATAATCTTTCAAAACTCTTTAGATTCTGGAGTAGTTCCTGAGGATTGGCGGGTAGCAAACGTAACCCCACTTTTTAAGAAGGGAGGGAGAGAGAAAACGGGGAATTACAGACCAATTAGTCTAACATCGGTAGTGGGGAAACTGCTAGAGTCAGTTATTAAAGATGGGATAGCAGCACATTTGGAAAGTGGTGAAATCATTGGACAAAGTCAGCATGGATTTACAAAAGGTAAATCATGTCTGACGAATCTTATAGAATTTTTCGAGGATGTAACTAGTAGCTTGGATAGGGGAGAACCAGTGGATGTGGTGTATCTGGACTTCCAGAAGGCTTTCGACAAGGTCCCACATAAGAGATTAGTTTACAAACTTAAAGCACACGGCATTGGGGGTTCCGTATTGATGTGGATAGAGAACTGGCTGGCAAACAGGAAGCAAAGAGTAGGAGTAAACGGGTCCTTTTCACAATGGCAGGCAGTGACTAGTGGGGTACCGCAAGGCTCAGTGCTGGGACCCCAGCTATTTACAATATATATTAATGATCTGGATGAGGGAATTGAAGGCAATATCTCCAAGTTTGCGGATGACACTAAGCTGGGGGGCAGTGTTAGCTGTGAGGAGGATGCTAGGAGACTGCAAGGTGACTTGGATAGGCTGGGTGAGTGGGCAAATGTTTGGCAGATGCAGTATAATGTGGATAAATGTGAGGTTATCCATTTTGGTGGCAAAAACGGGAAAGCAGACTATTATCTAAATGGTGGCCGACTAGGAAAAGGGGAGATGCAGCGAGATCTGGGTGTCATGGTACACCAGTCATTGAAAGTGGGCATGCAGGTGCAGCAGGCAGTGAAGAAAGCGAATGGTATGTTAGCTTTCATAGCAAAAGGATTTGAGTATAGGAGCAGGGAGGTTCTACTGCAGTTGTACAGGGTCTTGGTGAGACCACACCTGGAGTATTGCGTACAGTTTTGGTCTCCAAATCTGAGGAAGGACATTATTGCCATAGAGGGAGTGCAGAGAAGGTTCACCAGACTGATTCCTGGGATGTCAGGACTGTCTTATGAAGAAAGACTGGATAGACTTGGTTTATACTCTCTAGAATTTAGGAGATTGAGAGGGGATCTTATAGAAACTTACAAAATTCTTAAGGGGTTGGACAGGCTAGATGCAGGAAGATTGCTCCCGATGTTGGGGAAGTCCAGGACAAGGGGTCACAGCTTAAGGATAAGGGGGAAATCCTTTAAAACCGAGATGAGAAGAACTTTTTTCACACAGAGAGTGGTGAATCTCTGGAACTCCCTGCCACAGAGGGTAGTCGAGGCCAGTTCATTGGCTATATTTAAGAGGGAGTTAGATGTGGCCCTTGTGGCTAAGGGGATCAGAGGGTATGGAGAGAAGGCAGGTACGGGATACTGAGTTGGATGATCAGCCATGATCATATTGAATGGCGGTGCAGGCTCGAAGGGCCGAATGGCCTACTCCTGCACCTAATTTCTATGTTTCTATGTTTCTATGTTTCTATTCACTGTGGGAATCAGGAATAAATGATGCAACTTCATAGGCCTTTGCTTAGGCCACGTTTGGAGTCATGCATTCAGTTCTGGTCAACCCTTTACAGGGACGATGTGGAAGCTTTTGAGAGGGTGCAGAAGAGGTTTACCAGAATGCTGCCCAGATTAGAGTATCAGCAATAAGGAGAGGTTGGACAGACTAGGATCACTGGAGGTTGAAAGGAAACCTGATAGTATAAACAAAATATGAAAGCATAGACAGTTATAACCTTTTCCCCAGGATGGAAATATCAAAGACTGGAGGGCACAGCTTTCAGGTGAGAGGAGAAATGCTGAGCAACAGTTTTATTTAAATCAAAGGAGTGTGCTGGGTGCCTGGAATGGACTGCCAGGAGTGATGGTGGAGGCAGGCAGGAAATAAAAGGATATAATGCGTGTGCAAGCCGATGAGATGAGTTTATCTTGGTGTAAAATTTAGCATCAGACATTGTGGACTGAAGAACCTGTTCCTGCTCTGTATTTTAATCTGCTCCATATTCTATGAGACAGAAGGATGTCAGATAGGCAGCAAAGTGGAGTGAATTGTAAAGCCAGAGGGAGAGATATAGGCAGAAGGGGACAAGGAGAGGGAAAAGAGTAAAACATTAAAATTAGGTGCTCGGAGATAGGAGATGAGTGTATGAAGGAGGGGAGAGGAGCAGGGTGACTGGCAGGGTGGGATATGGTGGAAGAAATGAGGATGCACCTGGGGGTGCACAGGAAAGGGGGGGGGAGGGGTACTACTTGAAATTGAAGAAATCAATATTCATCCAATATGTTTTACTCAAAATTCCAGCATTTGCAGTTCCTCAATACTTCCTTTGTCCAGCACGAGATGGTGTCCTTTTGTGCAGTAAATTTTGTGCTGATTTTATGAATCTTGTAAGCTGTCAGGATGCATAATAAATAAATAATATCAAGGAATACCTTCTCCAGAGAAAACGTTGCTTATGTTGCATAAATAATTAAAGTCTTTCACATTGCAAACAAAAATTCCCTAAATCCGAGTGTAAAATCAACTGAGTTAGGATACATTTTTCTTTAAGTTAGATTTTAGTCATCAATATTAGTTTTACAAAGAGCAGACATTTTACAATTTATGCTGGTAAAATAACACTGAGATGCAAGCTACCTGGTCCTGGTAATTCCAATGCAACTGAAGAAGATCCTGATAGCCTTGGTGTGGGTTTCATTTGAGGCACATGCTCTGCCTTTTTCTCCTTTGCCACTTTGGCAGAGTTTGAGGTGTTGAAATCTGCCAAACTTGGTACATTCAGAGAAATTCCTTCTTCTTGAGGTGATACCAGTTGCTCAGAATTCCCAGGAGGAATGGTTTTAGCCTCCAATTGTACATGCATTTCTAGTTGATCCACAAATCCCTGTTGTTTCTCATGTAAGTACGTCTGTAGCTCTTCCGCATCTTCATTCCCCTGTACGATGGAGGGCCTTGTTTCGCCCCCTGCATCATTGGGCCAGGAATTGCCATCAATAACATCCCCCATCAACAAACCTGAAGAAAGGATTTTGCTCCGGACTGTTTTTTTTTTTTTAAAGACGAACTGTAGAACGAAATATTCAGTATTACTCTCAGAATTGCTGAGATTAAATTCATACATGATTAATGGAACAAGCACCCCTACATAATGTTGATGTAGTAAGAGTAAAGATTTGCACTGGCCCTACGCATTGTCTGGAATTCAGCAGCAGCTAGACTAAGGGTTCCTTATTATGTATCATTTTCCCCAATTCATGCCTGCTTCGGACTAATTATAAGCAAGAACTTTTAAGAGCTGAGTTTGGGACATACCTTTCTCCATCCTCAGTTTGTCTTATTATTTTCAACTATTCACATCAACAAAATGTCTTGAAGCACAAATTACTACAGCTCTAATTAATATTTTACAATTAATAATATTAATTCCTTTGCACATCATACATCTTAAGAAAAGAATCATATAAAAAAATATTACTAGGATAAATTCAGGCTTACAAATGATGCTTCAAGATTCACACACCTTGCCAAATATTTTTGCTGGTAGAGTTGATATCAGTGGTCACAGAGGCACTGGTTAAACCATTACTTTCAGGCTTCAGAAGAACAAAACACTTTTAGCTAAAATAAAAGAAACATAATTAGGAAACAAGAAAACTTAATGTTTACATTTGTATGAATTAATTGGATATTATAAAAACAACTTACAATAGTTAAAAATACTACTTTGTAGTTAGTTACTCAGTGGAGAGCTGCAGTTGTTTAAATACCGATGCAATCGAAAAGATTCAAGATTCAAGAGAGTTTATTGTCATGTGTCCCAGATAGGACGCTGAGTTTCTCCAGCACTTTTGTCTACATAGGACAATGAAATTCTTGCTTTGCTTCAGCACAACAGAATATAGTAGGCATAAATAAATACAGAACAGATCGGTGTGACCATATACCATTGAATATATATATACACACACATAAATAAGCAGAGTAGGTTTACCAGGTTAATTCCCGGGATTTCCATATGCTGAGAGAATGGAGCGACTGGGCTTGTACACTCTGGAGTTTAGAAGGATGAGAGGGTATCTTATTGAAACATATAAGATTGTTAAGGGTTTGGACATGCTGGAGGCAGGAAACATGTTCCCAATGTTGGGGGAGTCCTGAACCAGTGGCCACAGTTTAAGAATAAGGGGTAAGCCATTTGGAGACGAGGAAACACTTTTTCTCACAGAGAGTTGTGAATCTGTGGAATTCTCTGCCTCAGAGGGCGGTGGAGGCCAGTTCTCTGGATACTTTCAAGAGAGAGCTAGATAGGGCTCTTAAAGATAGCAGAGTCAGGGAATATGGGGAGAATGCAGGAGCGGGGTACTGATTGGGGATGATTAGCCATGATCACATTGAATGGCGGTGCTGGCTTGAAGGGCCGAATGGCCTACTCCTGCACCTATTGTCTATTGTCTATAAGGTACAATGGGCTATTAATGTTGAGTTTTGTTTGAGTTGAGTTTAATAGCCTGATGGCTGTGGGGAAGTAGCTATTCCTGAACCTGGATGTTGCAGATTTCAGGCTCCTGTACCTTCTACCTGAAGGCAGCGGGGAGATGAGTGAGTGGCCAGGATGGTGTGGATCCTTGATGTTGCTGGTAAGCGTTTGAGGCAGCGATTGCGATAGATCCCCTCGATGGTAGGGAGATCAGAGCCGATGATGGACTGGGCAGTGTTTACAACTTTTTGCAGTCTTTTCCGCTCTTGGGCGCTCAAGTTGCCGAACTAAGCCACGATGCAACCGGTCAGCATGCTCTCTACTGTACACCTGTAGAAGTTCGAGAGAGTCCTCCTTGACATACCAAATCTCCGTAGTCTTCTCAGGAAGTAGAGGCGCTGATGTGCTTTCTTTATAATTGCATCTGTGTTCCCAGACCAGGAGAGATCTTCAGAGATATGCACACCCAGGAATTTGAAGCTCTTGACTCTCTCCACCATCGACCCGTTGATATAAAGAGGACTATGGGTCCCCATCCTACCCCATCCAAAGTCCACAATCAGTTCCTTGGTTTTGCTGGTGTTGAGAGCCAGGTTATTGTGCTGGCAACATTTGGTCAAACGGTCGATCTCGCTTCTATACTCAGACTCATCTCCATCAGTGATACGTATCACAACAGTGGTGTCGTCAGCGAACTTGTTGATGGAGTTCGCACTATGGCCAGCTACGCAGTCATGAATATAGAATGAGTATAGCAGGGGACTGAGCACACAGCCTTGAGGTGCTCCCATGCTGATTGTTATCGAGGTTGGCACGTTTCCACCAATACGGACAGACTGTGGTCTGTGAATGAGGAAGTCGAGGATCCAATTGCAGAGGGATGCGCAGAGATCCAGTTCTGAGAGTTTTGTAACCAGCTTGGAGGGGATGATTGTATTAAATGCCGCGCTGTAGTCAATGAATAACAGACTGACATATCAGTTTTTGTTGTCCAAGTGGTCCAGAGCGGAGTGGAGAGCCCGCAAGATCGCATCCACCGTTGATCTGTTGTGGCGGTAAGCGAACAGCAGTGATTTCAGGAAAAGGAAATAGGAAGCAGAAGGGGTGGCAGAATTTATACACAACCCTTCTGTCAATTAAATTCCTGTAAAAGGACATCAAAGCCAAGCTAAACCACATGCCATACTTGGCTTTGACAAGCCAGTAGGACTGGGATTAGAATGTGGAGTAGCAATTAATGAATAACAAAATTACATCTTAAAGTTACAATTCCACTCTGTTACTATAAAATACATCAAGATCTGTGATAATTTTAACGTCAAGAATAAGCTTTCCTATAGTATACCATCACATTTCCACATGAGTGAAATGTAGCCTAATTAGTCATTTCTAAACATCTAACATAGCACAATTAGATGTTTAGAATGCTTTTGTAGATTAGACTTGAAAGTTCAACGTGTGCAGCATTTAGAGGGAGATATATTAATTCCGTAAAATAGGACATGGTGTACTTTTTAAAAAACATTTCCTATCAATGCTCTTAATTGCTATTGTAAATGACATTGAAATAATGCTTCCAACTCTGCTGAATAAATAGGCAAATTACAAGTCTTTGAAATAAGGTTAACATAATTAAACAAACAGGTTCCCTTCTTAATAAACAGACAACTCACAATACGGTTTGGTAGACCAATTCAAAACTTTACTAATTATCGGCCGATGGAAGTGGCAAGGATAACCCCAGCCAAGTGAGCACCACGGACACTTGGCTGTCCTCTCTCCACTTCCCTGAACACAGAATTACATGGTATTATATACTGGTCTTTTGTCACCTAAGCACATTCCAAAGACATTAGTCATGGTCAGAGGTACAGGGAATACACATTACTACAGGATGCGTCTGAGTTTGTCTCTTGTCAATCATCAGTCGCATCAAAGGCATCATGTCATGTGGTACAAGGCAGTTACATATCAAAGGCATCGGACATTGGTACAAGGCAGTTACATATCAAAAACATCGGACATTGTCTTAATATCTCTCACCGGGATTAATCTGGGCTTCCTCTCTCATCAATTGGTAGATGCATTTCAAAGCCATCGGTCATTATCTCAACCTTATACAGCAACCTGGGTGAAGTCTGGCTTGTTCAATACAGAGTCCCTTGAGCACATTAGTCATTGTCTGAATACACAGCAACCTGGGGAATTCCTCACATCCCCCAGCCTTCGGGCTCCTCCTCCTTTTTCCTTTCTTCTCCCCCCCCCCCCCCCCCCCCCCCCCATCAGTCTGAAGAAGGGTTTCGGCCTGAAACGTTGCCTATTTCCTTCGCTCCATAGATGCTGCTGCATCCGCTGGGTTTCTCCAGCTTCTTTGTGTACCTTCGATTTTCCAGCATCTGCTGTTCCTCCTTAAACATCCTGGGGAAGTCTGGGCTTGTCTTTCTGTATCAATCTACTTGAGAAAAGCCTGCTTTGAGACGAAATTTAAGTTGTAATAGTCCAGGATTCCATTATATATATTTAAAAGCATTTGACCTTATCATCTTCAATTCTTGATTAAATATTACATGATCATAATCAGCTTAAAAAGCTGGCATAAAGAAAACAAGAAACTGCAGATGCTAGTTTACAAAAAAGACACAAAGTGCTGGAGTAATTCAGCGGGTCTGGCAGCATCTCTGGAGAACATCGATAGGTGATGTTTTGGGTTGGGACCTTTCTTCAGACACAAAGAAACGGCATTAATCACTAGCCAACAATGGGCTTACCAGAGAACCGCCCTGCCCAAGATCATTTGTGGCCGACCCTGATTGGTCCTGGTCTATTCCCACCTCCCGCTCTTCAACCCCCCAACCTCCACTCCTTACTTTCCGTCTGAAGAAGGGACATAACCCAAAATGTCCCCATCCTTTTTCTCCAGAGATGCTGCCTGGCCCACTGAATTACTCCAGCACTTTGTGTTTATCTTTGGTATAAAGCAGCATCTGCAGTTCTTTCTTTCTGCTCTATAAATTGTTAGGTATTTCAGTTTTATCCAAAAGGTAAGAAAAGTTTCATAATTCAATATGCACTTGTGAAAATTGGACAAACAAAAAAAAACAGTCCAACTGGAAAACCCGTAATATTGTACCTAATAATCTCCCAAAGTGATTGCACAAGAACACAGACATTAAACCGAGCCAGGAAGGTAAGCAACCGACAAAACTGTGGGTAATAACAGTTACTGGGCACAGGTTCAGTGATGAGAACAACATTCATGGCTAAGTACTAAAAATAACAAACCAGTCAAACGTGGCAGATCAGTCATTTGGACAGATGTATGTGTTAAACTGAGTTTTTTTTTCAGTCTAATTCAAGAAAACTTGATTCAAACCATTGCTGCTAAAATCAATTCTTTATTCTGACAGTGCTGGGTAATTCTTTAAACCTTCCAACAGAGCTTAAAAACTCTGGGGCAAGTCGAAATAACTACTGACTTTGGTATAAATGTAACACATTATATAGGTAATAGACAATTATGATACAAAAGGAGTGGCAAACTATTAACCAATCATTATGGTTTACCATACATTTAACTTATTTGCATTAACCAATCAACTAAATCCTTTCCATTGATTGACATGTATAGTCACATGATTTTCCATTTTTCGGCCCCTTTAAAACCTTCTTCCCCTCTGTGGTTTTCTTTAACTTCTTTGCTCAAAATCATTTTATTTCAATGAAGTAAAACAACAGAAATATAAAATGGATTCTCAGAGACCACCTCTCAGAATATAATATACACATCATACAGCAATCACACAATACATACACACAAAACATATATTTTGGAAAATAAAGTTATTTCTAAAACTTCAGATTTAAACAAGTCTAATATTCACTATCCTAATTAAACACAATACACTTCACAAATAATTTCCTTACTTCATAGTTAAAATACAGTTACTTATGAATTCAATATGAGTTTTGCCCCATTCTTACAAAGTGGTAAGAACTTAAGTTATTTCTAATCACACAATTCCCAACTCCTAGCACACAAAGGCCATATACTTGTCGCACTTGATAAATTATAATTGTTTCTTACCAAGCTCAGGTCAAGTTTCATTCTGAATTACAACCTTCACCTTGCTCATCTCTGGAGGAAAGGAATGTAAGGCCTCTTTACAACTTCTTACTAATAGCATTCCACACAGCAATTTGAAGATTACTATATGCAGACCCCAATCGTTTGGCTTAGATCAAAACAGAGTTACTTTCTCAGTCTTCTATAAACATAAGAAATCACCCTTATACAAAGGTCATACAACCATCACCTATGCCTTATCTCTTATCCCAACATAAATACATTTAAACAGCACAAACCAAATCACAGGCTAGTATCTAGCCTTGGTGCCTAAAACCCAATATAGACTACCATAAATCCCCTTCATGACACAGCCGAGCTCAAAGATGTGTCACAAAGAAAGAACAAATGGTGCCCATGTCCTGGGAAGAGACCCGATTAACAACCAACACTCTAAACACCAACCTAAACCAAATACAACTTCTGACAGCATGATTATTGCTTCAAAGCAATAAATAAAGATATGCCTATTCAGATCAACATTTCCATGTTATGATAAGCCATCTGTTCTCCTGTGTGTGTTCTTTGTACTTGATTTCTTTGTGGAGCCATGTATTTCTGAAAGCCCCAACTCCAAGCCCTTCTCATGTAACTTAACATAAATTCCTCACACAGAGATTATAATTTGAGCAATTTTATTGTATAATATTTCCTCATATGGATGGGAAAGGATATGGACCAAACTTGGCAAACAGAACTAGTTCAGAATGGGCAACGGTCAGAATGAACAATTTTGGCCAAAGGCTTGTTTGCACGCTGTACGACTCTAGAATTATACGCGTAAACATACAAGTATTTCAACAAATAATTTTTTTTAATCTAAAACAGCGACTGCTCTCATCGTACGGGAGTATTTTAAAACGAACCACAATAAAATTCCAAAGGATTACTGCAAATTTATTAGGAACTGGAGAACAGTATGGAACAGGTAGAGATGCAAGCTTAACAAAGGGCATACTAATAAAAGTTATGCTATTAATATTTTGTTGTATTCACATTAAGAAAATCATGTGTATTTACCTTTTAAGAACACTGTGTATAGCTGTGGCCACCTGCAATAGTTTGCACAACAATACAGTAGCACCTTTGTGACTCCATTTTACAAAACAATAATGTGTGCTTTCATCAGAAAAAATAGAACCATGTTGTGAAGAGCACGTGTTGGAAGGATATTGAGATAGGGTTTTGGAGCAGGAGTACCAAATGAAGTATAACAGCTTTTCCACATACTTACTTTCCAAACAAACACCAGTTAATAATGCATCAACACCTATATTATTCAACATGATCCTAACTGTGCGACCAATTTACTAAACATGTAATTTCTATACTAAGGTGACCAAAAATACAAACAATAGGTGACCCCATCAATGTTTTATAAAGCTGTAGCATAACATCCCTGTTCTTATACTCTCCCTAGCTAATGAAGGCTAGCACCCATATGCTTTCTCCACCATCCTATCAATCAGTGCTCCCACCATGTGGGATCTTTGGACTTGTTCGCCATGGTCCTTCTGTTCCTCAATACTCCCAGAGGTCCTTCCATTCATTGTCCATGCCCTATTCTTGTCTGACCTCCCAAAATGTATAATTTTACACTCATCCGGAGTAAAATTCCATCTTTATTGCTTTGATAACTTTGCCAGCCTATCACTATTTTTCTGCGGCTTGAACAAGTCTACTGCTATTCAACAGACCACTGATTTTTGTGTCATCTGCAAACTTACTATTCATCCCTCCTACATTAGTGTACAAGTCGCTAATGCACATAGCAAACTGATTGTTCCAGTATAAATCCTTGTGGTAATTGGTCATAGGATTCCAATCACAAATACAATCCTCTTTTCTTACAGGCAGTGCATCAGGGAGGTAGAAGTTGAATACAGAATATGTTAATATTAATAGGCTTTAAATATGCCTGCATGCAGTCCTTAATATGATGCAAATCAACAGTCAGCCGAAGCATTACTGAAAGATCCCAAAATGCCAATACCATCTTTGCTCTCATTGCCATCTTTAAGAAAATGTATCTTAATTTTTTTTTAATGGAAACAATTAATTGGAATACTGGGTAGAAAGGCTGGAAGAGAAAGACCACATATTGAAATAGTGAGTCAGGCAAGTTAAAAATAGAGGAATGCACTAATTGCTTTACAGCCAATAGATCTTCTTGTTATCGAGTCCAGAGCTGAACACACTTCTCAGCATCTGCACAATGGTGTCTGTCTTGCACTTCTTGTGCGTGGTGGTGGAAAGAGTAGATTGGTTACTTCACATACTAACCAATGTAGTGCTTTATTATTAGATGCTGCGCCTACTACACTGTTCATATTATCGTAACCCAACTCGTGCTGGCAGTCTACGCTGCTACACAGCTGAAGCAACATCCTGTAGCGTATTATAAGTGCCTTTCAATAAATACTGTTGTACCATATTCGTGAGTATGACTGGGTCATCTGACATGGTGTCAAGAAGTGGTTGGTAACCCACTCCATGTTTAAGTATATCGGCTTTTATTTTATCCCCTGTATTTTGTTTCCATCCATTCACGCGCGCTACCATGGCCAGCTCACTTCGCCGGCCAGACCCTCTGATCTTTGACTCGGACATCGCTGAACGTTGGCGCGTTTTTGAGCGCGACTACAACCATTACATTCGTGCTGCCCATCGCTAAGCTACACAAGAAGAGCGTGCCTCTATACTTCTCAACGTCGCTGGCCCTGAAGCAATGAAGCATACAGAGCGTTTTGACTACGCGCCTGCAGTTCTAGATCACAAAAACCAGATCGTGGTACCTGCTGAAACTATTGATGATCCTGCGGTCCTACTCACTAAGTTCCGACAGCTGTGTGACCTTCGTGCCAACTCCATACTTGAACGTACTAACTTTTTTGCTCGTTACCAACAGCAAGGTGAGCCTGTAGAAAATTACATTAGTGATCTGAGACACATTGCTGTGTTAAACTGAGTTCTTTTGTCAATCTAATGTCAAACAAACTTGACTCAAACGCTTGTAGCTGTTGAAATCGATTCTTTATTGAGTACTGAGACAATTCTTTGAACCTTCCGACATGGAGCTAAAAGCTCCGGGGCAGCTCCAAAGAATTAGTTACTTTGATACAAACTCATGGCATTTATATAGGTATTAGACATTTCAGGTACAGAGGGTATGACAAACTAGTAACCAATCATCTGAGTCCTTCTGGTGATTTACAACAGTCACATGATCCCCCTTCTCTGGCCTCATTTTACAACTTCCGTTTGCCTGTGGTTTAACTTTGTTTAGAATTATTTTATTTCATCACAGCAAAACCCCAGTAGGCTCAATTATCAAAGACCACTCCTCAAAATATAAGATACATATGTAATACAATGATCACACAAGTCACACAAACAAAACACACTTTCCATACCAAGAAGAAAGATATTTCTATAAATCTAAACAAGGTCTAATGTTTACAATCCTACTTAGACACAATACATTTCATAAATGGTTTCACTACAATTTTACAGATTAAAATACTATTACCTATGTATTAAAAACATTAATTATATGAGTTCGCCGAATTACACAACTTCTAAGTTAAATTCAAAACCCACACACACCTCCCAACTCCAAGCATACATGGGTCGTAAATCTGTCAAATTAATTGATGTATTTTGTGCCAGGATACAGCTTAATTCTTAACTTAGTCCTTTTCCTGCTATCTCTGGGAGATGGATTTCCACTCATCTGCAAGGCCTTTTACAAATATTACAGAACAAAGGATAAATTTACAACTTCAGACCATTACCTCAAAACTACATCTGCTTCTTCGACTTTCTATAAACAGAAGGTAGGTCACAAATCCATCAATCTGATTCTTTTCCTCTCCAAGCATCCATCCCTTATCTCAACCTCATTATAATTTAACATAGCCAAAGCTAACCACAGAGTCTATTATCTCTCAGCCTTGAATTCTGTCTCGAACTCAGCATAAACAGCCATAACTTAGAAACATAGAAAATAGGTGCAGGAGGAGGCCATTCTGCCCTTCGAGCCAGCACCGCGATTCATTGTGATCATGGCTGATCGTCCCCTATCAATAACCCATGCCTGCCTTCTCCCCATATCCCTTGATTCCACTAGCCCCTAGAGCTCCATCTAACTCTCTCTTAAATCCATCCAGTGACTTGGCCTCAACTGCCCTCTAACTCTTCATCTTTATGCCACATTCAGAGCTCAGGAAGGTGTGGGAGATTGCAACCTTCACGTGGTCCGCCCTGTTTCGCCGAATGTAATAAACATGTTGTGCACAATCAAATAAGAACAAGATGTCCTACAACTTTAGGCTGTGCACGTCATACGCAAGAAGAAGAAGAAGTGCTCAGGAATGTGCCATAGAGAAAGAGCAGATGACCTCTGGCCTAAGAAGAGGCCCTATTCAGCTATCCATTCTTCAACACAAAATCATATCAAACATTATTTCCTCCATCGTTTTAATTGCCTCAAAGCAATAAACTAAGCTATGCAGGTTCAGATTAGCGTTTCTATGTTTCGATTCATTTGTTCCCTGTGTGTGTTTCTTTGTACTTTATTTCTTTAGGAGACATGTGTTTCTGAAAACCTTAAGCTTTTTTCTTGCAAATTACCTAGCTTATATAAAAGTCACCATCCAAGTAGTTCTATTATATACTATTTCCTCAGCTGCATGCTGCCGTTTTGAGAATCTGTGTGAACTCATCCGCAACAGACTGGCCTGCTTAGCGATAAGGTGCAAGATGAATTAAGGGCCTGTCCCACTTGCGTGTCCTTGGCATGCAAATTACGCGACCTCGTGGTCGCGTTGAGCCGCGATGGTCCGGCAAAGGTCGGTCGCGATTACATGCGTACGCACAGCCGTCTGGAGCACGTGACATCATTTGAAGATGGACACAAAGCTGGAGTAACTCAGCGGGACCGGCAGCATCTCTGGAGAGATGCAATGGGTGATGTTTCGGGTCGAGACTCTTCTACAGTCAGAAAAGAAGGGTCTTGTCCCGATACGTCACTCATTGCTTCTCTCCAGAGATGCTGCCGGTCCCGCTGAGTTACTCCTGCATTTTGTGTCTATCTTCAATTTTCTGGTAGTAGAAGTGGGGGCGGATCCGGACCGCAACGGCCGTGAGCCCCAGGCCGAGTTCAGCGATCTTTTGCCTGCTGTTGAAGGTGAGACGTTGCGTCGCGCCAGGGTCTTGGGCCTGTCCCACTTTGGCCGTCAGTTCCGCGACAGGCCATCGGCGCTCGAAGATTTTGTTCACTACAAAAATGTCAGAGCCCGGCGCGATGTCGCGCACAACTACATACCCCTCCGCGCTTCTAAGTGGGACCGGCCTCGCGCGGCCATACGATGCCCGTACGCCTCAACGCAACCACGAGGTCGCGTAATTTGCATGCCAAGGACACGTAAGTGGGACAGGCCCTTTACTCCACGATTCTGAACTGACCTTGGCCCGAGCTGAACATGCTTGTAGGATTGCTGAACTAACAGTTTATCTGACAATGTCATTGGGCCCTTGGCCACATTCCTCGTACAGTGTCGATGCTACCAACACCTCCTATCGTAACTGGTGTTCACAACCCCACACACCACCTCAACAGCCTCAGAGATTTATCAAACAGTTCTCTAACTGTGATGGCTCCCATCCTCCAAGTCGCGAACACTGCGTTGCTTTCAGAATTTTTTTCCACTATTGCAACTAAATGAATCACTTCATGAAATGCTGCCATTGACGCATAGCTCGCTCACTCCAAAGGCAGCCTGTGCACATGTTAAAACATGAAGCTACTGATAATGAGTACCAGGAGCTGGCAGCGCTTTCTTCTGTTCGGCTCCCAGAGCATAAAGATAACAGTCGTAACATCAACTCGCTGATTACTTCCACTAACAAGCAACTTGACCCTGAAGTTTCTCTGCTCGTCAACAAGAATGTCGTTGTGCAAAGATCGACACTGGTGCCAAGTGCAATGTCATGTCATTATCTGAATTTAAACAAATCCGTAACGCCGAACGTATTGCAAACACTTCGACCACTTTGCTAGCCTACGGGGTAGGTGAGCTGCTCCCACTTGGAGAAACTGAACTGACGCCGCCTGGAGTCACAAGCTCACAAACTGAAGTTTTTTATTGTCCACTGGAAAGCTGCAACGCTGCTTGGCATTAACGCGTGCCAGGATCTAGGACTCGTTACTTTTGGGCCTGCTGTCCATCAAATATCTCCCACTGAGGGCTCCACCCAGCAAATACTGTCACAATACAAAGAATTATTTGACGACAAGCTTGGAAAGCTGCCCATCAAATACAACATCGCCACTGATCCAAATGTCTTAACTGTGGTCTGAGCACCACACCGCATTCCACATGCTTTGCGCAACAGAGTATACAATGAGCTCCAGCGGATGGTGTCCCTGGATGTCCCTGGGTCACCAACCCGTCCGACTGGGTTTCCACCATGGTGGTTGCAATAAAGAAGAACAAGGAAGAAATCCAAATCTGCATCAACCCCAGAGACCTGAACACAGCGATCAGACGCCCACAATCCCCGATGCGTACAGTAGAGGTAGTTTAAGCTCAGGTAGGCAGTGCGTGTTTTCAGTTCTGGATGCCAAAAGTCCGTTCTGGCAAATCCCGCTGGATTCTGACTCGTCCAATCTCACCACGTTCGGCACCCCCTTTGGCCGCTATAAATTTCTGCGGATGCCCTTTGGCATCAACTCTGCTAGTGAGGTATTCTAACTCACAATGGAACTATTATTTGTGGGGTATCCGTGCGGCATCATTGTCGATGATATTCTCGTTGCTGGACGCAACACGGCTGAACATGATGCCAACTTGAAAAAAGTACTAGACCGTGCTAAAGACATCCATCTCAAGCTCAACCCTCTAAAATGCAGATTATGTGTCAAGGAGGTCAACTATGTCGGACACGTATTCACCAGTGATGGCCTCAGACCGGACCCATTCAAGATCACTGCCATCTCCCAGTGACATTACGAGTTTACAGAGATTCCTGGGAATGGTCAACTACTTGGGGAAATTCATTCCCAACATCAGCGAAATATCTGCTCCCCTACTTCAACTGACTCACAAGGACAATGCCTGGTCCTGGTACCAACAACACCAGAGAGCTTTTGAAATCCTCAAATTGCAGTTGTCCAGTGCTCCACCCCTCGCCTACTTTGCTTTGAAGTTACCGGTGACGCTCACGTGTGAAGCATCTCAATATGGACTTGGCGCTGCTTGCCTACAGACTTCCACCGACGGTGACTGTAGACCTGTTGCTTACGCCTCCCGCACCCTGTCCGAGACAGAACAACGTTATGCCCAGATCGAAAAGGGATTACTTGCCGTGGTTATTGCCTGGTCACCATTCTGAACAAACTCATTCATGCTGCTCATGCTCGCCTGCAACGGATGATGATGCAGCTACAGTGTTTTGACCACCATAGTCTACAAAAAAGGCAAGGACATGCACCTAGCTGACACGCTATCAAGAGCCCCACGCAAAACCTGCGAACAACAGTCGTCAGAACAAGATCAGTTCACAGTAATGATGGTGTCGTACGTACCTACTGAATGCCTAAGCAGCCTGGCAGAGCACACGGCTGCAAATACAACTCTACAACTACTGTCCTCAGTTATAGAGCATGGCTGGCCGGATAAACAACACAGTGCCCCACTTGCGCTTCCCCCAAACTACCTGGTTCGCGACGACCTGGTGCTACAGGACGGGGTCATAATCAAGGGTCACAAAGCAGTCATCCCAGCTGTTCTACAGGACATGTACTTTGATGCCGTCCACAGGGGCCACCCGGTGTGGAAGTGACCTTACAATGAGCAAAGAGCATGTTTTACTGGCCCAGGATGACAGAATATATACTCGAAAAAGTTGAAGCCTGCGCTGTCTGCAACAGCCTGACGCCACACCAACAGAAGCAGCCCTTGCTCTCACACCCTGTTCCTCCTCTGCCATGGTCCACGGTCGCTACCGACATATTCGAGTGGCGGGGCAAACAATATCTGGTTCTCGTTGACTCGTATTCGGGCTGGTTTGAAATTGACCCACTCCAAAATATCACATCCGATACAGTCATCCAAAAGCTGTCACGGCACTTCCCCCTACACGGCGCCCCTGCAGGCCTCCTGTCTGATAACGGCAGGCAGTTCAGCAGCCAGTGTTTTAAAAACTTTGCTCGACGATGGGATTTTCTCCATGTCACCAGCAGTCCTGAATTTCCACAGTCCAACGGACTCACAGAAGGGGCGGTTTTTAGCGCCAAACAATTAATGGAGTGCTCACACCTTGCTAAATCCAATGTGTTCTTGGACCTGCTCAACTTTAAGGAACATCGCCCGTGACCCAATACTGGGGTCTCCAGCCCAACGCCTGATGTCTCGGCAGACCCGTGCTGCCCTGCCCGTGCCCCAGCAGCTGCTGCAGCCACAGATCTGTTCACCTCCTATCGTCCAGAAACAACTCCAACTGAACGGCGATGCCCAGAAGCGATTTTACGATGTCCAGCAAACCACTTAAACCTCTCTCCAGTGGGCAAGTTGTTCGCCTCCAGACTGACAAGGGCTATGGCCATTTGGATCACATCCACAGCGCAGACGGAGAGATTTACAGATGCAACCGTCAACATCTCCTTCCTGTGTAGGAACCACGTCCTGCGGTCTCGTATCCAGAAGCCACACGTCCGATCTACCGTTCTACTGTCGGACTGTCTCTTCCCTCGCGCTCTGCTGCTGCAGACCAACCATTGGCTATACCCTCACCACAACGTTCGGTGCCCTGCTCACCGGCTACGCCGTGTTCACCTCCCAGGTCTCCTGTGCTCTGACCGCATGGGTCCCCGGTTATTTCCCCGGTGAAGGGAGGAGGCTCGGATCTATACCACACATGCGCGATGTGAATGCTCTTTCCTTGACCCCAGCCCATAGATAAAACTTTCTCTTAAACAGAACCCACTGCTGCATAAATCAGGACATTTTACAGTGCAATTGGGTCAAAGCATTTGAAGACATGATAGGATAAATCTGGTCTGTTTCTCCACTTTTATTAACTTAGTTTTAGTACAATTAATGATCGAAATGCATTTTTTTTTTCAAGAAATCAAGAAAAACATAGAACTAGTGTGAACGGGTCAGCATGGACTCGGTGGGCCGAAGGGCCTGTTTCCATGCTGTATCACTGAACTAAATTAAGAGGAATCAGAGGAATTCAAGCAGAAGTCCAACATTGCACAGGACAGCAATCTGATCAGACTACTATATGTATTTGCATCTCTCAATGACAAAATACAATTCTTTAAGGTCATACTCTCTGTCCAATACTTCATATGGCGTGAAATATGTTTTAATGTTGATGGCTATCAACTTCATATTATTGTTATCAACTCATTTGATGACATACTTCTCTTGAATATATTAGTTTAGTTTAGAGATACAGCGTGGAAACAAGCCATTCGGCCCACACCGACCAAAGATCTACTTTAACACTATCCTACACACACAAGGGACAATTTACACATACCAAGCCAATTAACCAACAAACCTGTACATCTTTGGAGTGAGGGAGGAAACTGAAGATCTCGGCAAAAACCTACACAGTCACGGGAAGAACGTACAAACTTTGTACAGACAGCACCCGTAGTCAGGATCGAGCCCGGGTCCCTGGAGCTGCAAACGCTGCAAGGTAGCAACTCTACCGCTGCTGCTGCGCCACCATGCCACCCAAGTTGAATCACTGATCTCTTCTCCCTCCCCTCTCCAAAGAGGATTGAATCTTTCAATCTCATGTGCATACACTTTTGCCAGATATGCCAAATTTGCCCGGTGTTATCAGGGCCTCCATGCTGGAAATGTGCCAGAAGAAGACAGTGACATTGTTTAACTCATCCGGCAGTAGGTTTGGAAGACTTTGTAGAACAGCATTGGTGGCATTTCTCCAATGCATCCAGGTGCCTGTTGCAAGTAGTCCAGATCTCAGAAACATATAAGGGAATGGGAGGTGGAGGATGGGGTGGAAGGAGAGGGCAATGGTTAGACGACGGCAGCAGGGATCAGTTTCTCAGCAGCCGACGTGTTTGTACAAGGTCTGAGCCACTGAACCTCAAACGCCTTTCTCTCAATCAACCAAAGGCCGTGCTGATTCACTAAAGACTGTGATCCCCCCCTGAAGGCTGACTCCCCACCCCCCCCCCCCCCCCCCACCCCCCCCCCCCACCCCATGGTGCTGCACCACTGTCTCTGACCGGGGTGGACCCTGATTGACATGCCCAGTGTGGGGGGGGCAGGGATGAGGGAATGCTGAGACGAGATTCCCTTCTGAGTGCTGCCGAGTGATTTTTTTAACGCCACCATCCTCCCTCCCTCTTCCCCCTCTTCAGCGAACCAGCGGAACTGCAAACGGCTTCATCCGGCTACATTCGAGGAATTTCATTGGCCAGATCAGTCATACAATTAAAAGCAACAGATCACTCAAAAAACACATTTTAACATGAACATCCACCACAGTGACTCTGACACATTCCTCACTGTGATGGAAGGCGAAATAAAGTTCAAGTCTGTTCTTCCTCGGTCGTGGGCCTCGAGCCCCCGTTGACGGGATGATCTTGACTCACGTAGCCGGCGGCGTTCGGGCCCTCCTTGTCGAGGCGATCAGGCTCCCGCATCGGGGGGATGTCAGCCCCCCCGCGCCGGGCGATCGAACCTCGCGTCGGGGCTGGTCGAGCCTTCCACGAAGTTGGAGCTCCCGACTAGCCTCACCCGAGACTGCGAGCCCTTGTTGGTGATTCCGCGGTGGTCGCGGTGGGAGCGATCCCAGGCAAGGGATCAGCTCCGATGTTGCGCGGTAGGGCTCACGACAGTCCGAGGAGGCTTCCAGCTCCATCGATGGTAGGCCGCAGAACCCGGAGAATGTGATCTGAAAAATTGATCACATCTCCGGGAAGGTAAGAGCTTGAAAAAAAGTTTCCCCCGATCCCCCCCCCCCCCCCCCCACATAAAACAAACCGAAGAATATTAAAACAACTTTTAACGCACTAAAAAATAACAAAAAGAAAGAAAATACGAACAGACTGCCGGCAGGGCAGCCATCTTCCCGGCGCCCCTGGTGATCCTATGAACATTAAATAACATCCAAGATATTCTTGCTACAACCTTCATTAAAAGTTACAACATTTAGGAAACTTTTCGTAATGTACCAAGGCATAATTGACATTGTTCAAATAGGACTTGCCACAGAGATGACTCAAGACAATATGTAAAAGTTGAGAGAAATAAATAAATTGTACTTAAGTTTAATCCCTTAACTCGTGCCTATCGTCTTTCGTTTAGTTTGTTATTGTCAAACATACCAAGGTACAGTAAAAAGCTTTTCGTTGCGTGCTATCCAGTCAAAGAAGACTACATACTTGATTCCATTCAAGCAGTCCACAGTGTACAGATAAATGATAAAGGGTACAACATTTAGTGAAAGACTAGACTAAGTGGGACCCGTTGGGTCCCATGTTCACATGGGAGGGCTGGTCCCCCGATGCAATATTCCACCTCTCCACCAATTCCAATATTGGTGGCCAGTGGGGGGGCTATCTGGAGCGCTGGTATGGGTTCTTGGGGTGGCAGCTCAGTCCCTCAAGCCTGATGTGCTGGCAACTCACTCACGGCTGGTGGGCTGGCAGTTGACATGGCTGTTCCTTGAAATTCCATTTCAAGCAGGGTACAAGGCCACCAAATACAAGTGCAGTTTCCTACCACTTCAAGCAGGGTGCAAGGCCACCGAATTCAAGTGCAGTTTCCAACCACTTCAAGCAGGGTGCAAGGCCACCGAATTCAAGTGCAGTTTCATACCACTTCAAGCAGGGTGCAAGGCCACCAAATTCAAGTGCAGTTTCATACCACTTTCAGCAGGGTGCAAGGCCACCAAATTCAGTGCAGTTTCATACCACTTCAAGCAGGGTGCAAGGCCGCAAAATTCAAGTGCAGTTTCATTCCACTTCAAGCAGGATGCAAGGCCACCAAATGCAAGTGCAGTTTCATTCCATTTCAAGCAGGGTGCAAGGCCAGCAAATTCAAATGCAGCTTCATACCATTTCATGCAGGGTGAAACCACCATAAAACCACACAAAACACCAAGCTCACAGTTCAGTAGACATTCAGTGTGTTCAGTTGATTCACAGCTCAGACAGAGTCGTGACCTCTCCTTCCCCCATCATGCAGACTGAGCCACATCCACACTTCCGGGTTTTATAACCACTCCCTCTCCCACCGGAAAAGGTGCGGCCTTCACGGCGTGATTGACAGGAGAGAGATTCTCAACATTTTTTAAGCACTAATAACACTTTTATTTTTCATTGATGGGAAGAATCCTCTGCACCTGCTGAGCCGAGGGGGACTGGGTAAGATGGCCAAAAATCACAGCCGTGAGTGGTAGCGTTTTATCTAAAATCAATATACAGTGCAAACAGGAAGTTACCCAAAGCACCCAAACCACCATTTGCAGTAGTGCCTTTTAACATCAACCCAAAGCACCCAAACAACCATTTGCAGGCAGTGCCTTTTTACTTCAAACCAACCATATTTTCATTTTCAAACCACATTAAGGGCATTCACAATTGAGTAGACATGTGTTCAGTGTTATTCAGAGCTCAGAGAGACGTGACCCTCTGGCTTCCTCCATCTTGCAGAGACTGAGACACACCACTTCCTGGTTTTATAGTCCCTCCCCCCAGCAGGGGCAGCATAGAGAATGGCAAATTTAAAAAAAACATTAATATCTCTCTGATTTTTCATCGATGGGAAAAATCCTCCAGTCCCGGAAGGCAGAGGGGGGCTCTGAGCGAGGTGGCCAAAAATGACGGTCATACGTGGCGGCGTTCTCTCGGAAATCACAGCACAGCGAGCCAAAAGCGGTCAAGATCAGACTTTTAGTAATATAAAGTCTGATTAAAGATGGTTCAAAGGTCTCCAAGGAGGTGGATGAGGGAGGTCAAGATCGCACTCTAGCTAGTGAGTTCAGTTGCCTGATAACAGCTGGGAAGAAACCATCCCCAAATCTGGAGGTATGCATTTTCAAACTTCTGCACCTCGCCCGAAGGTAGAGGGGAGAACAGGGAGTGACCAAGGTAAGACTGGTCCTTGATTATGCTGGTGGCCTTGCCGAGGCAGTGTGAAGGGTACATGGAGTCAATGGAAGGGAGGCTGGTTTGCATGATGGTCTCTGCAATTTCTTGTGGTCTTGGATGGAGCTGTTCAAACTATGCTGCAATGCTTTTAGTTTAGTTTTGTTTAGAGATAAAACACGGAAACAGGCCCTTCGGCCCACCAAGTCCGTGTTGACCAGTGAGCCCTGCACACTAACACTATCCTATACACACTAGGGACAATTTACAATTTTACCAAAGCTAAGTAACCTACAAACCCGTATGTCTTTGGAGTGTGGAAGGAAACCAGAGCACCCGTAGAAAACCAGAGCACCAGGCAGGTTACGGGGAAAACATACAAACTCCATACAGACAGCACCCGTTGACAGGATCGAACCCGGGTCTCTGGTGCGGGAAGACAGCAACTCTACCACTATGCCACAGTTCCGCCTGATAAAATGCTTTCTACAGTGAGCATGTTCACAACTGTGGGAATTGAGTGTATGAACCGTCAGGTTTTCCTGAACCAGCTCTATGAGATTGTGCATGGTTATCGCTGTCCAAAGACAACAGTCAACAGCCACATGGTCTGCAATATCTCCCTTGGTGGGAGAGAGGTCATGAGGCATCAGCCATGGGCCCAGAAACTTGCAGTTGTGGCTCTATGAGGCGCAGGTCAGGCCACATTTGGAGTATTGTGTTCAGTTTTGGGCACCATATCTGAGTAAGGATATTTTTAAGGCATAAGAAGATATATTCTTGATTAGTATGGATGTCAGGGATTATGGGGAGAAGGCAGGAAAAAAGGTGTTGTGCAAGACATTAGTGAGGCTGCACTTAGATTATTGTGTTCAGTTTTGGTGACTCTGCTGGACAGAGATATAGAACTATCCATGTGCTGAAAAGGCAAAGGAGTGTAGGAAAATTTACTGCATACCTGCAGAGGGAGTTATCAACAATATATTGGTAACCTCACTACTAATAGGAGACACCATGCTCAGTATGTGCAATGCTGCAGGAAATATCCTAATAAGCTGGAAAGAGTGTAGAGAAGAATTACATGGATGTTGCCAGAACACATGGGCAACAACAAATAAAAGATTGACTATATTGCTTGGTGAAAATGCTACGGGAGATTGCAAACTAACACCATTGAATGTTTATCCATTCGAGAACCATTGAGCTCTGAAAGGAATTTTGGAAGATATCTCTTCCAGTGGTCTGGAAGTCCAACAGTGGGTTGTTGGTCCTTTAGAAGACCTGAGGTTCCCGAGGTGGAGAGATACTGTCCTACCAAGTATTTGCCAATCAAGAATTCATTGTTTCCCGACAATACCCATGGGTAACCTACATCTTTGGATGATTTTCATCCAAATATCAAGGTTGTACACTTGCCACCGAACACAACAGCTGCTCTCTGTCCAAGATTTAATTGCATGTTTTCAGGCATAGTACCTCCATTAGACATTTTCTCAAACTATTAATGTATCCATTGCAACGGGAGACAAGACTTTAAGGGAATTTTGGAGGTCTTAACATCCACAATGAACATCCATAAAAACTGAACTCATTCGCAAACTGGCTTGTACTTTTAAAATGCAGCAACATTTATTATATTCTTATAAGATCACTTTGCAAAGATGCAGTGAAAGAGCTGAGGGTCGATCGAGAGTGCTGTTCAACCAGAAAACTGACATGAACACAACTGGCCAGACATGCTCCTTTCCTGCACTGACCTTCTATGATTCCAATATTCTGTTCACTAAGAGGGATTAAATTCTTCTGCAGACAATTCTGGACTTCCCTGCAAATATTCCACGCTTTTCATAATTACTTGGTCTTTTGCATTTAAAACAGCGTATTTTTATTCAGTACAGTGTTCAATTATAGTGAAATTTACATTTTAAAAATCTAATAAACTTATGTAGCCATTGTAATATATTTGAAATGTTGCCCTCAATGTCCAAGCTATCTTAAGTAAATCAATAAGCATTGTTCCTGTCTACTATTTAGTTATTGCCTTGTTACTGATTAACAGATTATGAAATAACAGGAATATTATGTAAATATGACTATCTGGTGTAACTGCAACAACATAAAGAAGCTGTTTTTTTTAACTTTGGCTAAAATCCAATGAATCAGTCAAAAATCACGCAATATTCTCCAAAATCCAATAAAAGCCATGGCTGCCTCTCAGCCATTGCCATATACATCTTCAAAGATTAAAACACACACCAGGGTAAAAATCCACCTATCTATTTTCAAAGACAATGTCTAACAATGTAGAGAAAAAAAAAATTTCAACATTACAAATTATCCAATTATACAAATTATGTTGTCTAAATTTCTTCAGCTTTTCCAACTTCACTTTCGGCAAGGCTGAGAGACGCAAAGCCTTGAGATGGCTTTCCTCTTCAATATCAGTTATGATTCCAATTATGAACGCTCTACTCTGACACACTATCCTAAGGCAAGATTTCCTGTATTGCCCTCTGCCTTGCATCTGTAGTTGCACTCTCAACAAATGAAAATCCCTGTGAGTTTTATAGCATTCAGAGACTCTTCAATATCGCTGCTCATTGAGGACAAATAACAATGATAGAGCTTGGAACCTAATTGACAGTGAACAACATTCATATAACAGCAGATAAACACAAAATGCTGGAGTAACTCAGCGGGTGAGGCAGCATCTCTGGAGAGAAAGAATGGTTGACGTTTTGGGTCGAGACCATTCTTCAGACTGACAGCATTACAGCAGTGGCCAATACAACAATGTATCAAAGGTCATACCAATTGGCACACCAAGTTCTTGAAAACATATATATACACTTAATACATATTACATTGCTTTCCTTACGCAATAAATGTGCAACAACAACTAGTTACACATCAAACAACTACAATAATACAGTAATACAGTCTGAAGAAGGGTCTCGACCCGAAACGTCACCCATTCCTTCTCTCCAGAGATGCTGCCTGTCCTGCTGAGTTACTCCAGCATTGTGTGTCTACCTACAGTAATACCTTGTTTAGCACTACCCCCACATAGCATTTCTTCACTGTTGCTTGCGCTCTTTCCTTATTTGTTCCAAAATAAAATTCCATATATGTGGTCAATATTTCCAAGTCCAAACAACCCACTGAGTGTGCTGTTTTTATTTAAGTTCAGTTTACACTGTTTCATTTGACACTCCATTTTCTAGGAACATACCAAGACCGTTAATTGAGGTATTACTGTATTTACATGCAACATGCTAAATTAAACAAATATAAAATTACATAACTATTTACAAAAACACATGTATGGTCAAATACAAACTTGGGCAACTCAATTATGAGTTGAATTATGTTTACCTAAGTTTGTAGTTGATAATAAACACAAAATGCTGGAGTAACTAACTGAAGAAGGGTCTCGGCCCGAAATGTCACCCACTCCATCTCTCCAGAGATCTTGCCTGTCCCGCTGGGTTATTCCAGCATTTTGTGTCTATCTTCGATTTAAACCAGCAGTTCTTTCCCACACATAAGTTTGCAGTTGACCGTACCTGGGTTTTTGTGAACAGTTGTGTAATTTTGTATTTGTAAATTTCTAGCCCTCATATGGACAAGAACAGAATCTTCTTAACTGCACAATACTTTCCTCTGATACCAAAACTCCATGGTAGGCCACAGTGATGACCTATGAACTGGTAGTTAATCACATCTCGTTCGGCCGCGGGCCAGTAGACGACATAGTCGGGAGCTCGCAGGTCACAGGCTGGTGCCTGTTTTCCGGAGCTCCCGCGGCAACAGCTGCATCTGCTGGACTGGAGGGCGGCAGCTACGACCACCCCGGGCCGCGGAGCTTGAACCGGCCCGTTCGCGGAGCTCGGTGAGCCGCGGGACTGATTATCATCGCCCGGTGGGGTATCGCCTCAGCGCAGAGGGAGAAGAGGAGGGAAGAGACAGTAACCCTAAGATTTTTGCCTCCATCACAGTGAGGAGGTGCCTGGTGAACTCACTGTGGTGGATGTTAATTTGTGTTTATTGTGTGTTTTGTTGTTTATTATTACATGTATGGCTGCAGGCAACGACATTTCGTTCAGACCGAAAGGTCTGAATGACAAATAAAGGATCTAAGTTTAAGTCTAAGTCTAATCTCCAATGGATATGGATACAACCTGCTTTCTTCATCCCATGAATAAACTGGGTGAACCTCCTTTGTGCAGCCTTTAATGCAAGCACATCTGTCCTTAATTATGGACACCAAAGCTGTGCAGAGTGCTCCAGATTCTTGCATTAAAGGACAACTTTCCATTAGCTTCCTATTTTTTGTTACAACTATACACTGACTCGTGTAGAAGGACACACAGATCAATTTGTATTGCAACTATGTATCTTCACACTATTTGAATAATAATTTGCTTTTTCATTCTTCCTTGCAAAGTGAGGAACCTCACATGTCCCCACATTACACCCCAACTGCCAATTTTTTACCCACTTCCTTAATCTTTGTATTACCAGCTAATTTTGCAACAGGATATTCAGTCTCCTCACACATCATTAATACAATTTATAAATGTTTGCGGTCTGAGCACCCACCCATTAATTCCTGATTACAAATCCAAAATGATCAATTCAGCTAGACTCTCTGTCATCAATTAGCTGCTCCTCTATCCATGCCAATATATCAGTGCCATTACTGAGCATGCTTATCTTAGACCAACAAAAAATGTGGTATCTTTTGAATGCCTTCTGGAAATCCAAATCGACTGCATATGAAATTCCCCCTTCAGCCACCTTGTTTGTTACATTCTCAACAAACTCTGGCAATATTTTCCAAAATAATAATTCTTTCATAAAAGGAATCACCTTAGGCAGGTAAGAGTTGGTCGTGGCATCATGCTCGGCATAGACGTTGTGGGACAAAGTGCCTGTTCCTGTGTTTTACAGTTCTACAGTGCCCTCCATAATGTTTAAGACAAAGAGTCATCATTTACTTATTTGCCTCTGTACTCCACAACTTGAGATTTGTAATAATCACATGTAGTTAAAGTGCACATTGTCAGATTTTAATAAAGGCCATTTTTATACATTTTGGTTTCACCATGTAGAGATTACAGCAGTGTTTATACATAGTCCCCCCATTTCAGGGCACCATAATGTTTGAGACACAGCAATGTCATGTAAATGAAAGGAGTCATGTTTATGTTTTTGTTGCATATCCTTTGCATGCAATGACTGCTTGAAGTCTGTAATTCGTGGACATCACCAGTTGCTGGGTGTCTTCTCTGGTAATGCTCTGCCAGGCCTGTATTGCAGCTATCTTTAGCTTATGCTTGTATTGGGGACTAGTCCCCTTGTTTTCTCTTCAGCATATAAAAGGCATGCTCAATTGGGTTCAGATCGGGTGATTGACTTGGCCACTCAAGAATTGACAATTTTTTAGCTTTGAAAAACTCCTTTGTTGCTTTAGCAGTATGTTTGGGATCAATGTCTTGCTGTAGAATGAACCGCCGGCCAATGCGTTTTGAGGCATTTGTTTTGACGCAGATCGGATGTGTCTACACACTTCAGAATTAATTATGCTACTACCATCAGCAGTTGTATCATCAATGAAGATAAGTGAGCCAGTACCTTCAGCAGCTATACATGCCCAGGCCATAACACCCCCACCACTGTTTCGCAGATGAGGTGGTATGCTTTGGATCTTGGACAGTTCCTTCTCTCCTCCATATTTTGCTCTTGCCATCACTCTGATATAAATTAATCTTTGTCTCATCTGTCCACAAGACCTTTTTTTCAGTACTTCTTGGCAAACTGTAACCCGGTCATCTTATTTTTGCAGATAACCAGTGGTTTGCATCTAGCAGTGGAGCCTCTGCATTTCTGTTC
The DNA here is from genome assembly GCF_010909765.2 of Amblyraja radiata. Classification (NCBI taxonomy): domain Eukaryota; kingdom Metazoa; phylum Chordata; class Chondrichthyes; order Rajiformes; family Rajidae; genus Amblyraja; species Amblyraja radiata. The sequence goes on from NC_045956.1 coordinate 139,720,581, forward strand.
ATGAAGTCTTCTGCGGACAGTGGTCATTGACAAATCTACACCTGACTCCTGAAGAGTGTTTCTGATCGGTCGGACAGGTGATTGGGGATTTTTCTTTATTATAGAGAGAATTCTTCTGTCATCAGCTGTGGAGGTCTTCCTTGGCCTGCCAAGACCTTTACAATTAGTAAGCTCACCAGTGCTCTCTTTCTTCTTAATGATGTTCCAAACAGTTCATTTTGGTAAGCCCAATGTATGGCTGATGTCTCTAACAGTTTTACTCTTGTTTCTCAGTCTCATAATGGTTTTTTGACTTTCATTGGCACAACTTTAGTCCTCATGTTGATAAACAGCAATAAAAGTTTCCAAAGGTGATTGAAGGACTGGAGGAAAGACAAGTTGCTGAGAGCTCTCTTATACCTGCATTAAGGAGGCATTTAAACACCCCTGAGCAATTAAAAACTCCTGTGAAGCCATATGTCCCAAACATTATGGTGCTGTGAAATGGGGGGACTATGTATAAACGCAGTTGTAATTTGTACAAGGTGAAACCAAAATGTATAAAAATACACTTTAATAAAATCTGACAATATGCACTTTAACCACGTCATTTATTTCTATTACAAATCTCAAATAGTGGAGTACAGAGGCAAGTGAATAAATGATGGGTCTTGGTCCCAAACATTACGCAGGATACTGTGTTTTATTGCAAGTTACATTGCAATTTGTTACAAAATTGAACTGTTTTTTAGAATGAAATATCCTCTCACACTCTCACCAGGGTTTTCCTCAAAGCAAAGTTCATAAATTCGTACATTCATGTGATAGGAGCAGATTTAGGCCATTCGGCCCATCATGTATACTCCATTCAATCATCGCTGATCTATCTTTCCTTCAACCCCATTCTTCTGTCTTCTCTCCATTATCACTGACACCCGTACTAAACAAGAATTTATCTATCTCTGCCTTAAAAATATCCATTGACCTGGCCTCCAGAAATCCCTCCTCATCTTCCTCAACGAATGTGCTTTTATTCTGCGACTATGACCTCTGGTCCTAGTCTCTCACACTAGCTGAAACATCCTCTCCACATCCTCTCTATCCAAAGTCACAAGTGCCCTCCCCCTTACTTTCAGTCTGACGAAGGGTTCCAACCTGAAACATCACACGTCCTTTTTTTCCAGAGATGCTGCCTGATCAGCTGAGTTACACCAGCACTTTCTATCTGCTGTAGTTTCATCTTTGACTACAAATTCTGGACCAACAATGCTGAAGATCAGATCTGAAAACCTCAGAGCATTGTAAGTTGGAGGTGAACCACATGAAACACAGGAAGCATTGAGAGGGAAATTCATGGATAATGGGTGACTGTTACGGTTCTGAACAAAAACGTCCCACAGAGTAAATCCAAGCAGTCATATACAACTACTTTTCACAAACCCACAATAGGAAGTGGACTATCTTGGTCAGGTTATATTCTGTTTCAAAATCGATTAAATCAAACAAGGAGGTCCTAATTTCTAACACCTGATAGAGAAGTGTAACTTTAAACTCACTGCAACCCAACACTGAAACTCATAGTCCAGATCAAAAGGAGACCTAAACACATAATCTATTTTTTTTTTGACGAAACAAGCTACTGCTCTCTCTCAAAGGACAATCAATTATCAGTGTACTGATAATGAAAGATAATCTGGATGGCAACACTCAGGTGAAGCTGTTTGTACAATGCACGACTGAAGCAAGTGTTTATAAAATTAATCTAATAACAAGGAACTGCAGATGCTGGTTTACCTAAGGAAGATGCAAAAATGCTTGAGTATGTTCTCCAGTGATGCTGCCTGACCTGCTGAATTACTCCAGCACTTCCTGTATTTTTTTGTAAAACACTATCTGCAGTTACTTTGTATCTACAAGAAAAGTCTGATAATGTTCTACATGTTTCCAGAAACATAATTGGTGTCATCAAGATTGAAGGATATTGAATAAAAGGCTTTTGGACAGAACATTGATTAAGCAGCAGAGAACAGAGCATAGTGTTGGAAAATTGTTTATGGATTGCAGAAGTGCTTGTTAGCGTTCCTCCGGGTTGCTCTTTTCTTAAGGTAAACACAAATGCTGGAGTAAAGCCCCTGTCCCACTTTCACGACTTAATTCACGACCTCTGCCGAGTTTGCCCTTGACTCATATTCGCAGCATGGTCGTCACGAGGTCGTAGGTCATAGGTAGGTCGTAGTAGGCCGTGATGCTAGTTGTGAGTACTCGTGGCATCAAGTAGGTCGCGGTGTTTTTTCTAGCCTGATAAAAAACGTCCACGAGTTAAAAAAAAAGGTCGGCATGGAAAAAATCGATACTTTTTACTCGTAGGTAGGTCGTAGGTAGGTCGTGATGCTAGTCGTAGGTAGTCGTAGGAGGTCGGAGGCAGTCTAAAGTAATAGTTCCGGGGTGAAAAAAAGGTCAGTAGGAAAAAAAGTGTGTTTAAATAGCAGAACGTCACCTCTGTCACTCCAGGGCATATTCATTCATAGCTGGAGAGTTTTTTGGAGAGGAGACTTGTGTTTTAGAAATGGCACCAAAAAGGCAGCGGCGCAGGGGAAGGGCACAATCCTAAAAAAAAAACTGCCATGCAGATGTTGCCCACCCAAGAGGAGGAGTGGCAGGAGGTGATGCCACATGAGGTGATAGTGCAGGTGGAGGTAGCCCTGCATGAGAGACCCCTGGAGACCAGGGTGGTAGTATATGTCCCCAACGCCACCCCATCCTTCACTGCTTCATTTGAAGGCAGCAAAGCAGCCCTTTCTCCTGTGTCTGACACAGCATCAGAGGCAGATGCCCCATTGGTGGAGAGGGAGGGCTGGAGGAAGTTTATGCCCTGCACCTTCACCAGGCAGCAGGAGGGGAACCTTGAGGAATAGTTCCAGCAGAATGCCATCCTGTACAAAAAGGAAAACGAGGGGTACAGGGACAGGAACAAGAATGACATGCTTGTCATCCACTGCCCACATGTGTGCTTAAAGTTCCATTTTTGTCAAAGCCCAGCGCCACTCTCTTCCAGTCATCTGGTGTACTGGGACAGTCCATCACATCATCTCCATTCACCCATTGAGACCTCTTCTTGTGCTTCCTCTTCACCCTTGCTCTTCCCTTCTGCCTTTCTTAAAAGGGTGCTGAAGCAAAAGGGCTACTGCAAACAGCAGTAAAACGTACATGGTCGAAGCCAGTCTTCAACATAGTCGAAGGAGGTCTTCTTCATAGTCGTGGGAGGTCTTCAACATAGTCGCAGGATGTCGTACACATAGTCGTAGGAGGTCATAGGTTACCTGACCTTGATTTTTTTTAAGGTTGTTTAAGGTCGTCAGAGGTCGCGAATTAGGTCGTGAAAGTGGAACAGGGGCTTAACTCAGCGGGACAGGCAGCATCTCTGGATAGAAGGAATGGGTAACGTTTCTGGTCGAGATCCTTCTTCAGACAGGATTACAGATACCGACAGTCGATCTGCCGATTTTCGCAACGGTACTCATAGACACATAGAAAATAGGTGCAGGAGTAGGCCATTCAGCTCCTCGAGCCAGCACCATCATTCAATGTGATCATGGCTGATCGTCCACAATGTTCCTGCCTTCTCCCCATATCCTTTGATTCCGCTAGCCCTCGGGGCTCTAACTCTCTTTTGAATGCATCCAGTGAATCGGCCTCCACAGTCTTCTGAGGCAGAGAATTCCACAAATTCACATCTCTCTGTGTCACACCCCTTATTCTTAAACTGTGACCAGGAATGACCAGGGTGGAACAAGTCTTTGATTACGTTGCCTGCTTTTCCAAGGCAGTGTGAAGTTGGGGGGCCTGGTATGTGTAATGGACTGGGTGCACCTACAACTCTCTGCAATTCTTGTGGTCTTGGGCAGAGTTGTTCCCAAATCAAGCTGTGATACAACCTGACAGTATGCTTTCTACAGTGCATCTGCAGAAGTTTGTAAAAGCCTGCATATGATTCATATCCCCCCCATTCCCTGAATATCCACGTACCAATCAAAAGCCCCTTAAACGCCACTATTATACCTGTCTCCACCTTTGGTAGTGCTCCCAAGGCACCCATCACCCTACACTCTGTGTAAAAATCTTGCCTTGCACATCTCCTTTAAGTTTTGCCCCTCTCACCTTCAAAGTTCAGGGCACAATTTCCATAGAGGCAGGCAACACAACATTTACCTTTGTTAATGAATCATGAGGTGCATAGCAATAGACTTCAACGAAGCTGATAGAAAAGGCAAATTGATGTCAGATGAGATTTAGTGCAAGGAAAAATGGAGTGTAACATTTTGATAGGAAGAAAGATGGGTAATATATGCTAATAGATAAAATCCCAGATGAAGACAATGACTGATTTATGTCAATAGCTCCTCCCACTGTGCAACCAAAAGTTCACATTTGAAAATTCTTATAATTATTTCTCCCTCACCATAATGGAACAAAAATCAAACAGGTTTCATTGTTTTCAACAATAACTGAAGACATGTCTTCCAATAAAACAGTTGTTTCTGATTTTTAATCAACAAAGGTTCTGGATAAATATCAATGTGGACAAAATCAGAGGTCACATGCACTTTCAATTTGCAGCATATTGATTATTGTTAACGGGCAGGGAATTAAACAGAATTGAAGAACCTATAAATTACCATTTATTTTATATAAAACTAATCCAGTTGTTTCCCACTATCAATTTCACACTGTGGAAAGAGATGACAGAGGAAATAATTAAACCAGGAACTATAGCAACATTTAAAAGACATTTGGACAGACCATGGACAGTAAAGGTTTAGAGGGATATGGTCCAAACGCTGCCAGGTGGGACCATCTTGGTCGACATGGGCAAGGTGGGCCGAAGGGCCTGTTTCCGTGCTGTATTATCCATGACTTCAAGTCTCGACGCGAGTTATCACTTGAAGATTAACAATAAATTATTCGTTTCTCTAGCGTGACGTGGCTATATAGCGGAGATAGCTGAGGAAGAAGGTACGATCGCAATGTTTAAGAAACATTTAGACAGGTATGTGGATAGGGTAAGTTTACAAGGATATGGGCCAAAAGCAGACAGGTATGACTAGTGTAAGCGGCGTGGGCAAGTTGGGCTGAATTAGACAAATGCAAATAATAATTAAAATCTGTAGTGAAGAGCGGGAAAAATATTTTTCCTACAGCAGTGATTTTGTTCGATAAGGTGGTTCAAACTTCGCCTTGCCGAAAGGTGGTTGGACAGACGAGGGGTAACTAAGATACAAATGGAACTGTGTAAATACAATCAAATATTTTACCTCGGTTGCGAGAAGCTGATCTAATTCGAACTAATCCTCAACGGTTGAAAATAGCAGAATTGCTCGGGCGAGAGAGATTGTTACTGTGAGGTTTTTTTTGCAATATAAATATGCATCTACATCCCTGTCCCGGACAGACACGCACGTGCGCTTTCTCCCACTCAACTTGATGGAGTGTGCTGGTCCGGGAGCACCTGTCAATCGTTGTGCTCAGCAACCTGATACTCGCACGCGCACCCCAGGCCAAGTTCGACTGGATGTCTTCAGGGTTGAGCGAGGTGGGAGCGGGAACTGTGTTCATGCCGCTCCGGCCCCACTCGTCTGTCGACGCTGTTACCGGCGCAGCAGTTACCTAGAAATCCAAGGGCTGGACAATGACCCCACACGTTACAATCGGCTGCGGTACGTCACCTTTTTTTTCCATGCAGGCACTGTTCCGATGTGACTGTAGTCGACAAGAGACGGCGTGAACCGTGCAACTCGTTACTTTAGTGTAAGGCACGTTGGTGCACGTGTCTTGAAAGATGCATTTCGTTTTATAACAATTAGCTTTTGCTTCTTGCAATACTAAAAAAAATCGTTACATTTCATGGAGATTTATTTTTGTTTTATCTATTTAATATTACACTTGCACATAGACACACCTGTGGGTACCTTCGTTTTAAACCAGCATCTGCGCTTCCTACACATTTTATAGATTTAAATTACGTTTTTGTTTGTGTTGAGAAGCTGAACTAATATGGTGGTCTATCATTCCAATGCAGCGTTGAAAGAAATATTTAAGGATTGCTTGGATTGAATTAGATGAAGTCGCAGAACCAACTTCCACAGTACATAGTTTTGAGTCAGATATTTAGTATGGAAATATTGATCATGAATAGACAATTACACAAAATATAGATAATTTAGATGTTCTTATGACATGATTGTGCAAAAAATAATGATTTTGATCATCTTGGCTGCTGCAGTGTAAACGAACAGAGTAAAAATTATGGGAATTAAACATTCAATTCCTTCGATTTGGCATAGAAAGTCATGACAAAGTGAGATTTAAAAAATCATGTTATATTGTGAATTTTTTGTGAATGGGATTAGTTTGTTATTTGGATATTTTGGCTATGAAACAAATTGTTTTTTGCCTTTTCTTAAGAATGGGATAGATGTTTAGATTTAGTCATTTAATTTAAATGAATTTAATTGATTTATAGGGAGGTTTCACGGCAGTCGGGTCACGACCCATGACCCCTACTGTTGCTACGCTACTCCAAGTGGAGTACACGAGATGAACTGCAGGTAAGCACTTACCATTGTTTCCAGCGTAGCGGGCCCGTTAAAATCCGCTGAAATTGTCAATTTTTGCGCTAAATAATTATGGAAATCGAGATAAGCGTGAGAGACATTTAGCCTACTTCAGAATTCCAAAAGTGAGGAGAAATGACAGTAGATAGAAGCGAGAGCTGAAGGGACAACAACAGACAGAGTGTGCTTGGCGAACATTGGCCGTTTGCTCACTGCATTTCATCAACTAAGGCATTATTTGTGTTTTTCTTGATTCCTTTGGCATCTAAAAAGTTTCAGAAGTGATAAATCTGGCTGTAAATTTTTTAAATCACCCATGGTTCTCAAGTGGGTTTTTACATACAAAATGAAAACGCACCTGAAGAAATATTTACAGCCAGATTTATCACTTCTGAGACCTTTTAGATACCAAAGGAGTCAAGAAAAAACACAAATAATGCCTTACTGTTGATGAAATGCAGTGAGCAAAAGCGATAATTCCCAATATTTTCAATTCCGATATCTGTACAGCCAATGTTCACCAAGCACTTTAGCTGCTGTTGTCCCTTCAGCTTTCGCTTCTCTTTACCTTCATTTCGCTTCACGTTTGGAATTCTGAAGTTGGGCACACCTACCCCGACTTCCACAATTTTTTTCAGCGCAAAAATTCAACATTTTGGCGGTTTTTAACAGGTAGGAAAGTACGCGTTTCTTGCATTAATAACATACCGGAAGTTACGGATGTCCTTCAGATGGATTGAGCGGCTCCGTGCATCAAGCCCTGTGACCCAGTGACCTTACGTGCACAGTGACCTTATTGACACTGATGAATATGAATTTTTTTGTTGGGTATTTACTATTTGTTTTAACGTTTAACTTGTGTTAGGCATTTTGTTGAACAAAATCATTTCTACTTTTCTTTCTAAAACTGCAAATAAAAACTTGTTTCTACTTAATGCTGTCGGGTGGGTTTTTCTTTACATTTTTCAGATGCCTCAGAAGGAGAAATGCAAAATTATCAATCCAAATGCCCAGCCTGGCAAAACTAGAGCACACCTTGAAGTAAATTTCTCTGTCATGCCCAGGTCTAAGAGGGATCTTAAAAATGGACACATCTTGTACTTGTCGGTCTGAATGGGAAAGTAGTCTGCAGAAAAGCATGTCATGCGTGGGTTTGTAGTGCAAAAACTTGTAGTTTACAATGCCAAAATTGAAAAGTTGAGGAAAAATGAGATGTACAGAGTTGCTTATTGGTTGCAGTCTGAGGATTGAGATGATGCTACTGATTATGATATGCCAATGTACCAGCTAGCAGCTGATCTTCTCCATGAAGACTTGGTCTTTTGCTAGAAATTGTCATTTCTTTACCTGTCTGTTACCGACTTACAGCATATAATCCAATAATATTCTGATGAAGTTCTGATCTTGAGAATATCACATTTTTGAATTTTCAAGGCAGTCTGGGTGTTTATTACTATTTCCGTCACAACGGTTAATATTGTAATTAGCTTCTTAATTAGGTAATTAACTAATTATATACTTTAATTTCAGGTCATCCAAGTAAGATGTATCATATTTGTTTAAGAATGCTTCAATCTATAATAACTGAAAATTTCGTTCAGTTCTCTTAATTTTTAAGAAATTTTGCTCTCTTTTTGTATGGTTTTGTAAATATTTGATTAGTGTATAAATGTAAATAATTTGGTGTACATAAAGCTGCTGGTGTACATATGGTGTACATATAGCTGCTAAATTTGTATAAGATAATTGTAAGCAGTTGAATAAGGGGTGGGAAATAATAAGCTGGCTTTTTCCTGCTCCTTTTCGGACACGTACGATTTCATTTATTTATAGATATTGTTTATGGCACTTTATAAATATTCTTGTTTTGTTTTTTGTATGCTGTTTCACACTTGCTCTTTATTCTTTTATTCTGTTCGAAATAAAGAATTAAATAAAATAAAAATAAAACTGTCCTCGCTCACAGCTTTTGTTAAGTTAATGGAAAAGCAAGAGGGAACAAGATGCTAATTTCCGAGTATGAAAATGACCATAACTTTTTTAATACTGAAGATATGAGTGAATTGGGTATCAAATTAAAGTTCTTTTTATGCATTATCCAATGGGATAAATTACAGGCTTGATTTTTAACATCTCAAAATTTTGTAACAATTCCCTAATATATGAGATGCTGTTCCTCCAATTTGCGTTTAGCTTCACCCTGACAATGGAGGAGGCCTAGGACAGAAAGGTCAGTGTGGGAATGGGAAGGAGAGTTAGTGTTTAGCAACCGGGAGATCAGGTAGATCCAGGTGGACTAAGCAAATGTGTTCAGCGAAATGATCGCCCAGTCTATGTTTGGTCTCGCCGATGTATAAGAGTCCACAACTTGAACAATGGATACAGAAGATGAGGTTGGAGGAGGTGGAAGTGAACCTCTGCTTAACCTGAAAGAACTGTCGGGGTCCCTGAACAGAGTCGATGGAGGAGGTATGATAGTCATAGAGTGATACAATGTGGAAACTGGCCCTTCGTCCCAACTCGCCCACACCGGCCAAAAATGTCCCAGCTACACTAGTCTCACTTGCCTGCGCTTGATCCATATCCCTCCAAACCTGAACTATCCATTTCTTAAACGATGGGTAGTCCCATCCTCAACTGCCTCCTCTGGCATGATAAAGCTTGCATCTTAAAAACAGACTGAATAGTAAGATTAAACGAGAACTTACCAGTTTGAAGTTTGATCGTTATTTTATGAGGAGTAACGTTGAGGGAATACGTGAAGAACCCCGCCAGGACGCATGCGTGTCATTCTTCAAAGCACAGATAACTGTAATGACTAAACATAGTAAGATTAGAGAAGAGATACCAGTTGAGTATATGATCAAGGGTGGGAGCGGAGGGCACGTATTCCCTCAACGTTACTCCTCATAAAATAACGATCAAACTTCAAACTGGTAAGTTCTCGTTTAATCTTACTATTTTACTTCGGAGTCACGTGAGTGACTACGTGAAGATTTTAAAGCTCTCTGATTTCATGCCGTGGAAACGAGTCCATGCATCACATCTGCCTTGATTATGGGGAGAATAGAGTTAACATCATTAGACATCAATACGATATTGAAACCCAACGATAAATATATTAACACCAATTATTGCCCCTATTTATGGGGTAAATTATATTACAGAACTTAAATTTGTTTCTGCAAATGTTCCAGGTTCAATGACTGGTTTGTTATAAAGTCGTTGGAAAGTTTCCTCCGTTGACCATCCTGCTGTCTTGAGGATTTGGTCCATAGGAACGTCCAACTTCATAGCTGCCGATGTAGCTGCAGCCCTGGTGGAGTGAGATTTAAAAAATGCTAGTGTCTACTCCAGCCTTTATTAGGACCTGTTTTAGCCATCTAGAGATGGTCTGGACCGTCACTGTTTTGAGTGGCTGTTTGTAGTTGATTAAAGTGACATTTCTTTCCCTCTGATGATCTTAGTATACTCCATATATAATAGTAAGTGTGTTACAATACAGAGACGACCATCTGTCGGGTAGGCCCTGAATTCTGTTTTTAGGCCTGCTGACCCCTGTCTGTTCTGTTTGACTATTTCATTGATGTGAAAAGTTAAATTTCCAGATGAAATAATCATGTTGTCCAGCCTTAGTTTCTGTAGTGACTGGACCCTTTGTGCCGTGACCAAGGCCATCAGCAGCATGACTGTTTTCATAGTCAGTTTCTGTAGGGACAGAGCTGTAGCTGGAGACCAGTATCTTAACATGGTCAGTACAATGCTCACATCCCATATTTGGGAGTACCTGGTTCTTGGGGATTAACATTAAAATGCCCCTCATGAGTTTGGTTACCAGGGTGTGTCCCAACAGAATGCCGCTCTGTTCCTTGCACCAGGTATGTTGACAGAGCACTTCTGGCGCAGTTGATGGCACTATGACTGAGCCTCTCATCGTAATGGAGGCTTGCCAGGAATCCCAGAACAGACGGGATGTTCATAGATCTGTGGGTGATGTTTATTGTTGTGACAGTACTTCCCATTTCTTGAAGACACCAAGTACTGTTTTTTGGTCGACTGTCTGTGGGCCGCTGAAATAATATCCACTGTTCGGTCCGTCAGTCCCAGGTGTAGTAGAGGTGCTTTCAACTATAAATTAATAGGTTTATATAATTATGACATGGGTAACTACCCCTTGTTGCGGGAAGAACCAGTAAATTAGGTCTATGATGGATGGTGATGCATGGTTCTAAAACCATGTCGTGTATCACCGGGACCCATGGTTGAGTAGGCCAATCGGGTACTATCAAAATATCAGACGCGGAGTCTACTGTATATTCCTAAATACCCGACTGATGAGGCAGAAGGAGGGAATGCATAAATAAATAATCCCCCAATGCAGCGAAAATGCATCTGTAGCCACTGCCCCAGGTTCTGGTTCCCATGAACATAATTCGATAACTGGTGAGAGCATGGATGCGAATAGGTCGATATCTGGTGTTCCATACCGTGCTGTAATTTCAGCAATACATTTTTTATCCAACATCCATTCAGTGTTTTTCATAGAATTAGCGTGACCTGTTGTCTGCCACTAAATTCAGTTTACCTGGTAAGTAGGTAGCTGATATCCAAATATCTCTCTGGATACACTATTGCCAAATTGTGTTGGTCAGATTGTCACATGATGTCGATATGTTTCCACCCATATGGTTGATATATTCTACCACGGTGGTGTTGTCAATTTGTAGTCTAACATGCTGGTGATATAACCCAGAACAATATGACTTAAAGACATGGAATGCACTCAACATTCCCAGGTAGTTTATGCCCAGTGTTTGTAATAATGATGCCTCCTGTGCATTCCATCTCCGCCACAGCTGGAGATGGAATTGGTAGCATCCCATCCAAGTGCACTGGCATCAGTATGTAGTTCCATAGACGGGTAGCTGATAATGTTTGGATCGGAACAATGCCTAATGTTATGTTTCCACCATTTTAGTTCCATTGTGGCCTCTGTTGGTAGCTTCATTGGTCTGTCAGAATGACCCCCATAATTTTTGAGTGCACGAATGTTTGCCCTCTGTAATTTTTGATAATGTAAAGGTCCGATTTGTGTGACTGGAAACGCAGCCACTATAATGCCAATTATTCTTGCTACCAGTCTGATGGATGGTTTTGTTTTGCTGCAAGCCTCCATTAAGGCTGTAACCTTTTCTTTCGGCAAAGTCACTGACATGTGAACTGTGTTAAAGGTGAACCGCAGATGATCCATTGTGTTAAATAACATCTGTGGTCACCTCTAATGGGTACTGTATAGTAAGCATTTTTTAATACGATGCTTGCCATGTAGCAACCTAGGAATCAATTGCTTAGCAGTAACAAAGGTTCCCATCTAGTAATGAATATAACGTACGAAAGTATTCAAATTAGTCAAATCTATGATGATGTGGCAACCACCATCTATTTTATGATAAAGATTTTGGACACGAATTCCTGTGATTCGTGTTGGATATCCTCCATTACTCCTTTTTTATATGGGCACTAGTTCAGTATGCGCTTTTTTTTTTTTTTTTTTTTTTTTTCCTTTGCCTGAAAGAACGAACATTCGGTTCGGTACATGCTGAACAGGAGGATTATGTTTTGTATAAATCCTATGGTATAACCCTATACTTCTGAAAATATAAGTGTCGGTAGTTAATTTATTCCATGCATCCAGATAGAATTGTAATCTCCCACCAACCTCGTAAGGAACCAGACCCACCTTCCTGCATGGTTACTATTAGTAGGTTTGTTACTTTTTCGGCATCCTCCGTGGACGTTGAGGTGCCGGTGTCTGGATCTGTAGTTGGGTCGGTGTTGAGGATTAGCGCATTCCCCAGGAAGCAGTTTTTAGACATTGCTTTAATGAGCCCCAGGGTTTTACCCTCTTTGTCAAGTTCTTTTACCTGTTTTAATAAGTTGCCTCCAAATAGTAATATTGGTGGTTTGGAGGTTCCAGGTTTGCATAGGCCTGCAAATTAGGGTCTAAAGCCGGTTGGATGGCACTTCTTGCTAATGCTGTTTACTCGTATTGGTAGTTGCAAAATAAAGCCAGTGCATCCTGGTGATCTTGTGTCATGTCTTTTTTGTTTATTGTGCGGGCGAAACCCGTAATTCCCGCTGTTAGGACTTTCAGAACTTTCTGTTGTTTCAAGTCCCTGGCCCTGCCATGTTTTCAAATACACTGGTTAATACTGGGAACATTCAGTGTTTTGCAGTTCCCTGATGGTAAGTGTCTTCCAATAGGTTTTCTTGCACCCCATGTGCACTAGGGGTATGTTCTGCACCCCTCTTCAGGTTCAGCCCAGAATTGACCCCCTATACTCCCCTCTGATGAGGGAGAAACACTGTGCAGCCCTACAAGAGGTACTGCTGTAGGACTTACTAGCTGCCCCCTGTGACTAGTCTCCATCTCCTGGAGCCTCCCACTTACCTGCCCCAACAGCTGCTCCAGCTGGCTCCGATGCTCTCGGGCACTGGCCACCTCATGGTCACTGGCCGTCGCGGCTGCTCCTGAAGCCGCTACTCCTGAAGCCGCTACTCCTGAAGCCGCTCCTGCTCCAGTTCCTGCAGTCAGCCCAGGATTGACCCTCCGTGCTCCCCTCTGATGAGGAAGAACACTGTGCAGCCCCACAAGAGGTACTGCTGTGGGGCTTACTAACTGCCCACTGTGGCTAGCCTCCATCTCCCGGAGCCTGCCACTTTGGAGTATTTCCTCCAGCAGCCGCTCCAACTGGCTCTTATGCTCTCGGGCATAGGCCACTCGCGGCTGCTGCTGATCCTGCAGCCGCTCCAACCGGCTCCAATGCTCACGGGCACTGGCCGTTGCGGCTGCTTGAAGCTGTTCCTCCTGCAGCCGCTCCAACCGGCTCCAATGCTCACGGGCACTAGCCGTCGAGTCTGCTTGAAGCTGTTCCTCCTGCAGCCGTTCCAACTGGCTCCAATGCTCACGGGCACTGGCCGTCGCGGCTGCTTTGTTCCCCGCTCCCAGCCGCTCCAACCGGCTCCAAATGCGCATGGGTACTGGCCGCTTGCGGCTATTCAGAGTCGGACTCATCTGAGTCAACGACTGTTAGTTTTTTGCTTCGCTCTACCACCCGGCCATGGCCGGTGCGGGAGCGAAGTCGGGCACAGCTGTTCCCATTACGGGAGATTGGCGTGCCGTTGGCTGCTGCTGCCGGCTGCCCGCAACTGCGCGGTTCTCCCCCGCCAGCTTTTCCGCAGCCTTCGTGGATCTGGTCCATGTCTCCACCTGTAAGGTAAGTGGAAGGAACGCAGAGTCTCCTTACCTGCTATTCCCCGACTTTCAAATTCTGGAACGCAGAGTCTCCTTACCTGCTGTTCCCGACTTTCAATTTTTGCCGCTAAGGGGAACCCCTGCTGTGACTCGTTGCAATGCGTGTAGCGATATGGCACGCATGCGTCCTGGCGGGGTTCTTCACGTAGTCACTCACGTGACTCCGAAGTAAAATACAATGGGTTAAGGTAAACCATATAAGCTTTACTTTTACGTCAGACAGGAGTGGAGGGAGATGTTACAGTCCAGAAGTATTCAGTAATACTTCTGGTTCTCCCAAGATACCACTCAAATTAACAAAGAATCCTGGGATCTTTTATACAGCAAAAATCACGTACGCAGAATACCAATGGCATTAAGTAATGTCCCAAGAACCATTAGCAAAGTCCTAATATGGAGTTGTTTTTCACCTTTTCCTCAAAACCAAGCATTCCAAAGACATTTGGCATAGTACCAAGATTCAACAGTCCAGTAACATGCAGTTGTTTTTCTGTGCCAGTTCGTGTCTGTCCCCTTATCAGTACTGGCTATCCAAACGGGGCCCCTCTTATCTGTTCAACTAGAGAAAGCCTGTCTGAGAGAAGAAATACAAAGCCACAAAATCTGGTCAAGTATCCCAGCAAGCAATGCAATAGAAATTAGCTCTTTCAATACAGAAAGTGGTTTAATATGGCAGCAAACGATATAATAGTGATTAACTCTTTCTACCCGATCTATTCCTCTCATGATTTTGTATACCTATGTAAGATCTCCCCTCATCCTCTTGCGCTCCATGGAATAGAGACCCAGCCTACTCAACCTCTCCCTATAGCTCACACCCTCTAGTCCTGGCAACATCCTCGTAAATATTTTCTGAACCTTTTCAAGCTTGACAATATCTTTCCTATAACATGATGCCCAGAACTGAACACAATATTCTAAATGCAGTCTTACCAACGTCTTATGCAACAGCAACATGACCACACAACTTCTATACTCAATTCTGTGGCTGATGAAGGCCAAAGTGCCAAAAGCCTTTTTGACCACCTTCTCTACCTGCGGCTCGACCTTCAAGTAACCATGCACTTGTACTCCTAGATCCCTCTGCTCTGCAACATTACCCAGAGCCCTTTCATTCACTGTGTGTTCTGCCCATGTTAGACTTCCCAAAATGCAACACCTCACATTTTTCTGCATTAAATTCCATCACCCATTCCTCAACTCACTTGGCCAATTAATCAAGATCCTGCTGCAATCTTTCAATCAATCAATCAATCAACCTTCACTATCTGCAAAACCACCCACGTTTGTATCATTTGCAAACTTGCTAATCTTGCCGTGTATGTTCTCGTCCAAATCATTGATATAGATGACAAACAGTAACGGGCCCAGCACTGATCCCTGCGGCACATGGCCTGCACCCACTAGTCACAGGCCTGCAGTCTGAGAAGCAACCTTTCACCATCACCCTCTGCATTCTTCCATGAAGCCAATTTTCCATCCAATCAACTATCTCTCCTGGGATCCCATGCGATCTAACCTTCGAGAGCAGCCTACCATGCGGAACCTTGTTGAATGCTACAGCTCTGCCTTCAGCACCACTGGGTGGCGCTGCGATGGCAGCCTTGCAAAGTCTGTCTGTCCTTCGTCTTATTCGTTATTTTTAGTGTGTTCAAAGTTTGTGTTAATGTTCTCTGGTTTGTTTTATGTGGGGGGTCGGGGGAAACTTTTTTTCAATCTCTTACCTTGCCGGAGATGCGATTGTTTTCCGGGTCGTATCTCCGGTCGCTCTGCAGCCTAACATCGTGGAGCTGGAGTCCTTGCTCAGGACTGACTTTGAGCCCCGCCGCGTGGACGTGGACTTGCCATCGGAGCCGATCCCTTGCCTGGGATCGACACTCCAATCGCGGCCTGCTGATTTCAACATCGCGGAGCTCGCAGTCTCTGGTAGAGACCGAGTCAGGTGCTCATGTCGCAGAAGGTTTCGACCAGCCCCGGCCCGGAGTCCGATCGCCCAGCGCGGGGAGCTGTCATCCCCCTGCAGGAGCTTGATCGCCCCGACGCGGAGGGCCCAAACGCCGCCGGCTATGGGAGTCAAGATCGTCCCGTCAACGGAAGGCTCGACGTCCCTGAACGCGGGACAACAATGGAGAAGAGATTGAACTTTTTTTTCGCCTTCCATCACGGTGAGGAATGTGGAGGAGTCACTGTGATGGAGGTTTATGTTCTGTTGTTCTGTTAATTTTTATTGGTATGACTATGGCAAATCAAATTCCTCGTATGTTGCAAAACATACTTGGCTAATAAAGTATTTTTATGATTATGATCTCCTGTATTTAAAGACGACTCGTAAATTTCAACCAGAGGTAATTTCCTCTAGTTTCCCACAATGTCTATGAATATATCTGATCAGGCCCTGGCCCTACACGATAGTACCTTCAGCATCTCTTTGACTGTAACACTGACTGCTCTCAGGACACTTGCATTGACTGCCCCTAGTTCCTCTTACCTGTCTTTCTCCTCGGTAAATACAGAGGAAAATATTAATTGAGGTCAGGTGGCATTTTGGGTTGGGACCCTTCTTCAGGGGAGAGATAGCTGGAAGAGAGGTGGGGGTGGGCCAAAGCCAGGCAAGTAATAGGTAAATACAGGTGAAGAACGGGAGGAATGATTGGCAAATGGTTGGACACAGGTCAGTCATAAAAAGACAAAAAGTGTGAGTTAACGGCGAGAGAGAAGATAGTGTGGGATAGAATTGTGAATTTTCCTTATTTCATTTTTTTTTGTCTTTTTATCTCTGGCCTTTGTCCAACCATCTGCCAATCAAAAACTACCCTGAGCTGTATCCAGTTATCACTCAGGCTTCATTAAGCCCCCACATATCTTCCAGCTTTCTCCCCCCTACCTCAATCAGTCTGAAGAAGGATCGTAACCCGAAACGTCACCTACCGGAGATGTTCTCCAGAGATGCTGTCTGACTCGCTGTTACTCCAGCACTTTGTGGGTTTTTTTGTAAACCACCATTCGCAATTCCTTATAACTTCATTACCATTATCATTACCTGATTCTATCTGCTTATATACCTATCTATGAGGTTTATTTTCTTCATTCAGTTTTCCCATCTCTTACTCACCTGGTTTCATCTGACCCCCATTCTTTATCTGCTCCACCTATCACATACCATCCTCTGTCTTAACACCCCCTTCTCTCACACCTGACTTCATCTGCCCATCATTCCCCCTCATCTGGTTCTCCTTACCAACCTCTGTCTCTCCCCTGACTCTCACTACCAGCAATCTTCCCTCTGCACTCCGTCCTGATGTATGGTCTCAACCTGAAATGTCGATCATTCCTCTCCATCCGCAGATGCTGCTTGGTCCGCTGAATTCTTCCAACAATTTGTGTTTTGCCTCCGATTCCAGCACCTGCAGTTTTTTGTGTCTCCTTCCCGTTATGTGGACATTCTTCAAAGATGTTCTGAGATGAGATCAGCATGCTGAGATGGGTTCCCCAGTCATGGTTGTCACAACTTCCATACGCCCCATTTAGATACAGTATATTCCAAATGTGGTCATGGACATAAGTGGACAAGGGAAAGCATTGCAGAATGTACTCAGTGCTTCCTACAAAAATGCAGCATCCCCCACTGAGTCGTGAGAATCTCTGGCCCATGACCTCTCAGTGGAGAAGGATCATTCCGTTTTGAAAGAGTTACAGTTCAATATACAAAGCGTATTTTTAAAAGGAACTGCTGAATAATCAGCCAATGTGTGGATTTACTTATTGCCAACAATCTGAAACAGATTGCATATATCCCGCCACCCCTTCTTGTATAAATAATGCATAATCCGTAATCCATAAACAGTCAATGCCTTATTTCTTCAGACTGCAAAAGTTCCTGACTTTTCCCTGTCAGTGGCAGGTTAATTGCAACCAGAGGTAGAATTATAGTAAATTCAAAGGGAAATTCCTATCCCTTATCAATCATTGTTTACCAAAGAAGCCCAAAACCTGTCTTGCAACATATCACACTCTGCACATAAAAATGTATAATTTAGTAGAAATAAAGAACAGCAGATATTGGTTAATACATAAAAGGACACAAAGTGCTGAACTAACTCGGCAGGTCAGGCAGCATCTCTGGAGAACATGGATAAGTGGTGTTTAGGGTCGAGACCTTTCTACAGCTTTATCTTTTGAAATTAAAACATCTGTGATCAAGTAGAATGGCAATATCTGTATAAAGTATTGCAAAAATTTAACATGGGAGAGAATTTTATCTCATGGGTAAAATTATTATATGACAAGCCGACTGCTAGAATACTGACTAACAACATATTATCTTTAAAATTTAATTTATCAAGGGGCAATAGACAGGGGTGTGCATTATCACCCCTGCTATTTGCCCTTGTGATAGAGCCTTTAGCAGAAAGTATAAGAACCCATCCGAATATTCGGGGATATAATACCAACGATTCAAATAATAAAATGTCACTATGCGCAGACGACGTATTATTATACATTACAAATTCGCAAGTTAGTATACCAAATATACTAAATTTAATAGAGGAATTTGGATCCTTTTCAGGATATAGAATATATTGGAATAAAAGTGAAATCATGACGTTAAAACCACAAGACTCGACACACCTGTTAAAAATTCCCATTAAAATTGCAACAGAAAAATTCAAGTATTTGGGTATCCAATTTACTAGAAAATATAAATCAATATTTAATGCAAATTTTATGCCTTTATTAACTAAATTGAATGCGTTGATTAAATTCTGGAAAACCCTGCCGATGTCTTTAATAGGTAGAATAAATGCTATAAAAATGATTTTTCTACCACAAATATTATATCTATTTCAATCAAGACCAATATACTTACCAAAAAATTTCTTTAAAAAAATTGGACTTCAATATTACAAACTTCATATGGGACTACAGATCACACAGAATCCAAGGAAAACACCTGAGTAAACCTAAAGAATCTGGGGGATTGACACTCCCGAACTTTTTATACTACTGATGAAGCTGAATTTTAGTTAAAATATAAGAAGATATTAAATTGGCTTCTGGGCTAGCTTACAGCTTATATTTAGTCTCAAATTAGGCTTGCCTCAGGTTGCGGGTGTGTGGGATAATAAACACCATAACATTGTCTCCCAAGGGACAAGCAGAGAGAAAGAGCTAGTCACATCTTTGAAGTAAGATGCCATAAACCAAATGGCCTATGTTTATGAAGGACCAAATGACAGAGAGGAAGCAGCGAGAGCTAGGGTGATCTCTGTGAAGATAAAATGTCGTAAACCAAATGGCCAATGTTATCTTGTACTATGTAAACAAAAGGCCTTTGATGTGATGCATTCTGTGGAAACCTTTTCATGTACCTCTGACCATGACTAATGTCTGTGAAATGTGCTAAGGGGACAAAAAAACCCTATTTAAGGCAATGTAATTCTGTTGTTCAGTGAGGTGAACGGAGGACGGTCAAGTGTCTGTAATGGTCACTTGACTGGAGTTCTCCCTCCCTTCCATCGGCCGATAATAAGTAAAGTTGTGAACTGGTCTACCAAACAGTTTGTGTGGTGTCTGTTTATTAAGAAGCGAACCTGGTTTAGTAGTTAAGAAAGTAGCTTTTTCATTGGCGTAGTTATGCAGGCCTCGCTGGGACCACATCAACAGCTGACTGTGCAAGAGGTTGCAGAGGTTGCCGGGATTGGAAGGGAGATAACTGAGCTCTATCGGCCCCCTTGTAAGACCGACTCCCTAGAAACTCCCGGGGACATCTGTGATCCTTCATCAGACATTGAATTGGTTCCCTGCCGAGGTTCTTAGAAACAGACAAAGGTAAGACCAGTTGGGCTTTATATGTTTTTTTTAAGAAGGGATTGTGTATGTATTTTTAAGACAGAATTGTGTATGTATTTTTAAGACAGAATTGTGTATGTATTTTTAAGAAGGAATTGTGTATCTTTTTAAGAAGGACTTGAGCGGTTTCTCTTCATCTCTCTCTCTCTGTCTATCTCTCTAAGTGGCGTTGTATATTAAAGAGTTAAGGAGTCTGCCAGGTTGAGAAACGGGGGTCACGGATAGCGGGTCTGCTTCGTTGAGACACTTGGGGCTTATTTTAAGAGTTAAGGAGTCTGCCAGGTTGAGAAACGGGGGTCACGGATAGCGGGTCTGCTTCGTTGAGACACTTGGGGCTTATTTTAAGGGATAAAACGTCTGCCAGGTTGAGAAACGGGGGTCTTGGTTAGCGAGTCGGCTTCGTTGAGACACTTGGGTTGTATATTAAAGAGTTAAAAAGTCAGCCAAATTGAGAAACTGGGGTCTCATTAGCGAGTCGGCCTGGTTGATATATTTGGAACGATTCGGAATTAAGAAGTCTGCTTTCTCTTTCTCTTTCTTTCTATCTATCTATGGGGAATGCTCTGGATAACAGTCCAACATATGTGTTATTTGAATCCTAGGTATAATAAGAAATTTAGAATGTTAAGTTACAAGTTGACCAAATGGTTAGGGGATGAAGCCTGGCCAGTAGGGGGAACATGGAATGTAGAGACATTTATATGGGAAAGGAAGGCGGGAAAGAAATGGAAGAAAGGAATTAAAACATGGGACGCAGACGCAGTGAAGAAGCATGAGGAGAGTATAGAGTTTGAAGTTGGATCGATGTTGCATGTCAGAAGGGGATAGAGTTAAGAAACAAGGATAGAACTCGGAAAGGATGGAACGTGTTGCAACTAGAATGCCAGTGGGCAGAGGAACAAGAGAAAATAATTAAAAGACAGACAGGAGGTGAGAAACAGGTGATGGTTAGTAAAAAATAAACCCAGTACTGGTAAATCCTCTGGAGGAGACTTCATGTCTGGCACGACGACCCTATTTGGT
The DNA here is from genome assembly GCF_010909765.2 of Amblyraja radiata. Classification (NCBI taxonomy): domain Eukaryota; kingdom Metazoa; phylum Chordata; class Chondrichthyes; order Rajiformes; family Rajidae; genus Amblyraja; species Amblyraja radiata. Next base: position 139,741,359 of record NC_045956.1, read on the forward strand.
AATGAAGATGAGGAGTTAGATAATCTTGGGAGATGTCCACCTCCCTATGCCCTACCAGTAGCAATGGCATCTTTACCTGGGACAGTTCCGTCAGTAACATCCCTATACCTTGAAGTTCTGACCTTACAAAGCTCCCCAGGATTGGGAGCACGGGGATGCCTTTCTGTGCGTAATTTGTTTAACGCATTGATGCTACCAGAACAGCTGGTCATTGTTAAATGTACTGCACACACTGGTGCTGGGGACCCTATAGCAAAAGGCAATGAGTTGCTGATAATGTATCCAAGCAAGCAGCCTGTACATCCAAATGCGTAGTGACAGCACGTAAACAGATGCTAGCAAATAGAACGGTCCTGCCAAACATGAAGGAGGTATGTACATTACAGAGGGACGCCTCTCATATATAATAATAACTATGGAAACAAGAGGGCGGTGCCATTGATACAGCACACCCCGCTTGGGCAAGTTTGTGTATCTGATGCATTTTTACCTGTTTTACTAACATATATTCACTCACTTACCCATGCTGGTAAGGAAGGAATGATAGGATAACAAAGGAAACGTGGTGGCAGGCCTCTGAATGTAAAATTTGCCAACGAAATAATCCAGGCAAATCAATTAAGATACCCTCAGCGGTGACGCCAATGCCATCACGACCGTTTGAATGCATACAAGATTGATTTTATTGAAATGCCAAGGGCCCAGTGTTATAAATATTGCTTAGTGATTTTAGATTTATTTAGCAGATGGAGTGAAGCTCTACCAACCACTAATAATACTGCTGAAACTACAGTAACATTGTTGTAATCCCAGGTTTGGCCTACCTACTGCCATAAATTCAGACAATGGTCTTCATTTTATTGCCACTATTAATAAGGAAAAATGTGCACATTGTAATATTCAACAGCAATTTCACTGTGTACACCACCCACAGGCATCTGGGATGGTGGAAAGAGTCAATGGGGATTGCAAAACAAAATTACCCCGGGGGTAAATCCTTTTTCTGACAGGCAACTATGTTATAAAAAAATTGGGGATGAAGGAAAATTTGATGGAGAAATGAGGATAAGGTAGGGAGACTGAAAAGTCAAGGGGAGTCTGACTAATCATGATCTGGATCAATGTCCAATTAGGGTTAGGTAACCAGGATTTTGGTAAACAGAAGTCTTGTCAGAAAAAGGGAAAGTAAATTACAAAGAGATGTCTTTGAAGATGAAATATTATATACTGCTGGTAAAACAATGTTTTTGTATATATACTGCTGGTAAAACAATGTTTTTAAATATATGTACTGCTTGTAAAACAATGTTTTTTATGTGGAATGTGTGAAATTCGAAGCAATGAGCAAAGTTGTGTGTCGCTTTAAGAAGTTTGTCCTTTAAAATGCAAATGGGACAGTTTATGGTGTGCTCTGTTAAGAAACAGGCATGAATGGGGGCGGAGCTATACTCGAATGATAAAATGTGTTGGTTGATTATAAATCTTTTGAACCAAGTTTAAAAAAGACTCACCCCGATTAAAGTGTTAAATGAGATTGGAAATGTCAAAATTACAGAGAAAAAGAAAATGTATTATTGATTACTGATTCTGAGTGAGTTCTTTTGGGAAAGATTGTTTTGAGATGATAACAGAGGTTGTCTTTTAAAATGCAAATGAAGCAAGATTACTGTTTGGTAAAAGATAAAGTAGATTGGGGAAGAGAACATATTTGGAGAATTGAATATTTAGGTGGAGAGAGCCTCTTCGGATATTATCGAATTAAAGAATAAATTCAAAGGGAAGTGTTAGGAAGGAACTGGAGATGCTGAGAGATCAAAGGAAGACAAAAGTGCTGGAGAAACTCAGCTGGGAACAAGATTTACAACTTTTTATTGATACAGGAAAAGCTGCGGTGTCCACCCCCTGGAGAGTGGGGGGGGGGAAGCCACCTACAGGCCCTGGGCAATTAACTAATTATGTATGGTCGGCAATTAACCCATGTCTTGCCAGATCTACATTCCCAGGTTGGAGGAGTTTTTGCTGGAAACCAGTGACCAAGGCCATAAAAGCTATACGATGATGGTGCTGGGACAAGAAGAAATTGAGATTGTGTTGAAAAGAACAACCAAGTGTTGCTAACAACATGAACTGCTGTAAAGATTGAAGATCATCGGCGCTGGATACATTTGATTGACTGTGAACAGTTTGTGGAAACAAGGACGATGGGCTATTAATGCTCCCTTTATTCTGGGGTGGCCCAGCCCACATGGACTGAACTTTCTTCAGAATGGCAAGCTTGCGGACTAACCCACATTTAAAGGATGGTACACACCTCCTTTTAAACAAGATTGAAGTCAAACATGACCAGCGCAGCAAAGATATCCTGACTACAGACAGTAAGAGGTCTGCAAAGGCCAGTTAAATCTACCTGTTTTTGCCACAACCAAGGCACTGGTGTATTTTTAGGAAACAGTATATTTGTGACAGGCATTGTTATGTTGCAAATGCAGTGCCACACAAGAGAAGCATGAACCAGTTACACCAGCACTCGGGGAATTCCAAGCGAAGCCGAATAAAGGCTGAGCAATTTTTATGATCCTTTTCCTGTCCTATGGTAGTATCTTAGTGTCACGTTCGGGGGAGGTTGGTGGCCATTTAAAATGTTTGGAGGGACTTGTGGAACGATTGTCCACTATGAAATGATTGTGTTACTAGTGTACTATTAATTTGTCTGATGAGATGCTTATGGTCTTTCGTATGTACTCAGCAAGGACTGTAGTTGTTATCAAAAATTTGATAAAAGGATGGAATGATGAAGCTGAATTTTAGTTAAAATATAAGAAGATATTAAATTGGCTTCTGGGCTAGCTTACAGCTTATATTTAGTCTCAAATTAGGCTTGCCTCAGGTTGCGGGTGTGTGGGATAATAAACACCATAACATTGTCTCCCAAGGGACAAGCAGAGAGAAAGAGCTAGTCACATCTTTGAAGTAAGATGCCATAAACCAAATGGCCTATGTTTATGAAGGACCAAATGACAGAGAGGAAGCAGCGAGAGCTAGGGTGATCTCTGTGAAGATAAAATGTCGTAAACCAAATGGCCAATGTTATCTTGTACTATGTAAACAAAAGGCCTTTGATGTGATGCATTCTGTGGAAACCTTTTCATGTACCTCTGACCATGACTAATGTCTGTGAAATGTGCTAAGGGGACAAAAAAACCCTATTTAAGGCAATGTAATTCTGTTGTTCAGTGAGGTGAACGGAGGACGGTCAAGTGTCTGTAATGGTCACTTGACTGGAGTTCTCCCTCCCTTCCATCGGCCGATAATAAGTAAAGTTGTGAACTGGTCTACCAAACAGTTTGTGTGGTGTCTGTTTATTAAGAAGCGAACCTGGTTTAGTAGTTAAGAAAGTAGCTTTTTCACTACTACTGGGCAGTACATATTAAAAACATAATTTATTGGTTGGACAGCTCTGCCCAACAGGTAGAACGGATAAGAATGGAGAAAGAGGACTGCTCTTCTTATTATATAGGAGCGATCCTCTTCTCCCCGATAAAATTAAACAACACAATATATAAGAAGAACCCAATTATCCACAACACAATTCGAATTTGGAAACAAATAAAACTAACTTTGAAATTAAGAAACTTATCGCTTTTATCTCCAATAGTAAATAATCCCTCATTTAAACCATCTCTCACTGACAAAACGTATACCTACTGGAAAAGATTAGGAATTAAAAGGATTGGAGACGTATGAAATGGGAATTATTTTATCATTTCAACAATTACAATTAAAATACAACTTGAAAAATAACCAATACTTTAAATACCTTCAAATTAGAGATTATTTGAAAAAACACATACAAGGATATCAAATTCTAACTCTAGATTTATTAGATGAAGCAATGAATATTAAGGCAGATTCATGCAATTTAATATCATTGCAGTATAATGTGGATAAATGTGAGGTTATCCACTTTGGTGGCAAAAACAGGAAAGTAGACTATTATCTGAATGGTGGCCGATTAGGAAAAGGGGAGATGCAACGAGACCTGGGTGTCATGGTACACCAGTCATTAAAAGTAGGCATGCAGGTGCAGCAGGCAGTGAAGAAGGCGAATGGTATGTTAGCATTCATAGCAAAAGGATTTGAGTATAGGAGCAGGGAGGTTCTACTGCAGTTGTACAGGGTCTTGGTGAGACCACACCTGGAGTATTGCGTACAGTTTTCGTCTCCTAATCTGAGGAAAGACATTCTTGCCATAGAGGGAGTACAGAGAAGGTTCACCAGACTGATTCCTGGGATGTCAGGACTTTCATATGAAGAAAGACTGGATAGACTCGGTTTGTACTCGCTAGAGTTTAGAAGATTGAGGGGGGATCTTATAGAAACGTACAAAATTCTTAAGGGGTTGGACAGGCTAGAAGCAGGAAGATTGTTCCCGATGTTGGGGAAGTCCAGAACAAGGAGTCACAGTTTAAGGATAAGGGGGAAATCTTTTAGGACCGAGATGAGGAAAACATTTTTCACACAGAGAGTGGTGAATCTCTGGAATTCTCTGCCACAGAAGGTAGTTGAGGCCAGTTCATTGGCTATATTTAAGAGGGAGTTAGATGTAGCCCTTGTGGCAAAAGGGATCAGGGGGTATGGAGAGAAGGCAGGTACAGGATACTGAGTTGGATGATTAGCCATGATCATATTGAATGGCGGTGCAGGCTCGAAGGGCCGAATGGCCTACTCCTGCACCTATTTTCTATGTTTCTATACTTTACATAATATCATTTTAAGTATAAAATCACCATCGACAGAGGCAATCAGAGCAGATTGGGAACGAGAATTACAGATAAAAACTTCGAAAGAAACATGGGAAAAATACCTGATATACATACATAAATGTTCGATTAATGCAAAACATAATTTAATTCAATTTAAAATTTTACATAGATTATTCTACCTGTACTCGCAAACAAGACTGAATAAAATCTATCCAAATATCTCTCCCATCTGTGATAAATGCTTATCTGAGAATGCCACTAAAACACACCCTTTTGTCTCCTGTATAAAACTTCATAAATTCTGGAATTAAATTTTTGAAATTTTTACAAAACTATTTAATAGAAGACTTAAACCTAATACAGAAATGATTATCTTTGGATCAATGGAAGATGGGAATAAGCTCAATACGTTTCAAACATCTCTACTTAATTATGGTTTAATAACTGCAAAAAAAACTCATACTTAAATTTTGGAAAAATGCGCCAACGCCAACGCTCATGTGGATGTGGATTTCAAATATGTCGGAAACGGCATATCTTGAAGAAATGCGACTCCTTCTAGCAGGTAAAGTAGACCAATTCTTATTGATTTGGTCTCCTTTTATCGACTTCTTACAAGCATATGGTGCAACACAACCATAGAAATAAAATGTTTCAGAATCAGGTGACGGGTGGCCAGGAACATTAAATAGGTATATCGCTTTCAATCTACTTTTTCCTTTTTTTCTCTCTATTTCGTCTCTTTCTCTTTCTCTTTCTACTTCTTCTTTCTTCTTTCGGGCTATCTTTCTATTTCACGCACCACTCTATGTCAATCTCTCCTTTTCTATTTTCTTATTCCTGTTTTATTATTAAATTAAAAAGAAGAAGTTGTATATGAAATGTAATATGTCAACAAGTATTAGGTACTGTGGTACCACATTATTGTACTTGCTTCTAACAAAAATTAAAAAGAATAAAAATAAAAAAACTGTTAGAGACATAGAAACATAGAAAATAGGTGCAGGAGTAGGCCATTCGGCCCTTCGAGCCTGCACCGCCATTCGATATGATCATGGCTGATCGTCCAACTCAGTATCCCATCCCTGCCTTCTCTCCATACCCCCTGATCCCATTAGCCACAAGGGCCACATCTAACTCCCTCTTATATATAGCCAATGAACTGGCCTCAACTACCTTCTGTGGCAGAGAATTCCACAGATTCACCACTCTCTGTGTAAAAAATGATTTTCTCATCTCGGTCCTAAAAGACTTCCCCCTTATCCTTAAACTGTGACCCCTAGTTCTGGACTTCCCCAACATCGGGAATAATCTTCCTGCATCCCGCCTGTCCAACCCCTTAAGAATTTTGTAAGTTTCTATAAGATCCCCCCTCAATCTTCTAAATTCTAACGTGTACAAGCCGAGTCTATCCAGTCTTTCTTCATATGAAAGTCATATAAAGCAGAGACAGACCCTCACCAAATACAGGTTAAGTGACCACTATTTGGCAGTTGAAAAAGGAAGACAGAAGAGATTCTGGCAACCAAGAGAAAACAGAATATGTGGCCACTGTTTGACAGATGAGGTTGAAACAGAGGTGCACTTCCTCCTAAAATGCAAAAAATTTGACAAAACAAGGAAAACATACTCAATCTGGCAAACTCAATCTGGCAACTCCTGATTTTAAAGAACTAGATGATACATCAAAACTAAGAATAATCCTTGGTGAAGGAAATACGGCACATCTTGGTGCACAATACGTAACAGCATGCCATAACCTGAGAGACGGTGAATGACCAACATGCACACACACACTAATTGACATTAACTGACACTAAGAAATTAATATTGAATTGCTAAACTTGCTATTCTGTTGTACTGCTTACAGCTGCAAGAACGTGTAGCAATCAATAAAGGTCTATAGGCCTATTGCGAGTTTATGTACAGGGACATATCTATCCATGTACTGTATACTTGTATTTATACTTATGCATTTTAAATATGAATGGCATGTTTTATACTTTGGCAATATAACAATGTAATTTTTATCATGCCAATAAAGTTTTTTAATTGAAATAAATAAATTAAAACATCTGTTTCTCCTGTACTGAACGGAGCTGTTGTCTGCTAACTCCAGTCAATGCCATACTGATAGACGCTAGCTGAAGTAGCTGACGATCTAGTACTGGGTGAAAAAATAATTTTGCTTGCTTAACTGGAGTACAAGGTAATGATGAACAGAATGAGGATAAATGTTACGTTATTCATTAACCAATGTTTAACTAACAGAAACAATTTTGCAGGAATCTGGAAAGGATCAATTATTTACACAATTGGAATACTGCAAATTCCTGCGACGGTCAAAGATTAAACGAAATATGGGAACAATGGTCCAAAAGAAGTGGCTGGAAGTGATGTGTCGGAAGGAATTGTAGATGCTGGTTTAAACTGAAGATAGACACAAAAAGCTGGAGTAACTCAGTGGGTCGGACAGCATCTCTGGAGAAAAGGAATAGGTGATTTTTTGGGTCGAATCCCTTCTACAGTCAGAGTCAGAGGAAAGGGAAACGAGAGCTATAGATGGTGATATAGAACTAATTAATGAAAAACATGCAAAAAAGTAATGATGATAAAGGAAACAGACTCGCCATCCTCCCCAACATAGTCCCACCTACCAATTAGCCTTCCCTTATATAATTCCATTGATAACTTACTAGCCTCTGCCTCCATCTTCCCCTGCCCTAGTCCACCTGGCTTCAGCTGCCTAAAGTATTTTGTTTTGTTCTTCTTGTGTTTCCACATTTCACCTACCTGCCTGTCTCAGCATATTCACCAATCCCTCTGCCCCGCCTGGCTTTTCTGTCTAATGCCCCTCCTTTGCTTCTGGGCCTCTGGCTGAATGGCAACCAGTCAGTATTCAGAATCCAAATCTAGTATCTGCTTAAACACAAAGTGCTGGAGTAACTCAGCAGTTCAGGCAGCAGTGAAGAAAGCGAATGGCATGTTGGCCTACATAACAAGAGGAGGTGAGTGTAGGAGCAAAGAGTTGTACAGGGCCCTAGTGAGACCACACCTGGAGTATCGTGTGCAGTTTTGGTCTCCAAATTTGAGGAAGGACATTTTTGCTGTTGAGGGAGTGCAGCCTAGGTTCACGAGATTAATTCCCAGGATGGCAGGACTGTCATATGTTGATAGAATGGAGCGACAGGGCTTATATACTCTGAAATTTACAAGGATGAGAGGGGATCTTATTGAAACGTATAAGATTATTAAGGGTTTGGACACGCTAGAGGCAGGAAACGTTCCCAATATTGGGGGAGTCCAGAACCAAGGGCCACAATTTAAGAATAAAGGGTAAGCCAATTAGAATGGAGATGAGGAAATAGTTTTTCACACAGAGGGTTGTGAATCTGTGGAATTCTCTGCCTCAGAAGCCAGTGGAGGCTAATTTTCTGGATGCTTTCAAGAGAGAGTTGGATAGAGCTCTTAAAGATAGCGGAGTCAAGGGTACTGATTGTGGATGATCAGCCATGATCATAGTGAATGGAGGTGCTGGCTCGAAGGGCCGAATGGCCTACTCCCGCACCTATTGTCCATTGCCTATTGTCCATCTCTGGAGAAAAAGGATGAGCGATGATTCAGTTTGAAACCCTTCTTCAGACCAGTTCTGGAAGTTATTCTTCCTTTATTTCTTTTCCTCTTTCTAAGTTCCTTTTCTTTGATGCATCGAGAAACATGGTGGGTCAGATGTAACTCAGAGTTAGGCAGCATCTTTGGGGGACATAGATAGGCAACGTTTCGGGTAGTGTCCTTTTTCTATGCATTAAGTAAATATGAAAGGTGTTAACTGAGCACAAAGATCTTTTCCAGCTTTCTTCCCTCTACTCCATTAGTCTGAAGAAGGGTCACGACAAGAAACGCCATTCTGTTCATTCCCTTTACAGATACTGCCTGACTCACAGAGGTCCTCCAGCACTTTGTGGTTTTAAACTGATTTGCAAAAAACCAAAGGCAACATGAGTAAGTATTATTTTATGAAGAGTGTTGTTACAACCTGGAATGCACAACCTGAATATCCTGTTGAAGCAGATGTTTCTTCAGACTGATTGTAGTAGGGGGAGAAAACTGGAAAAGAGATGGGGACGAAAACCTTGGCAAGTGATAGGTGGATCCAGGTGAGGGGGGTATGATTGGCAGATGGGTGGATAAAGGCTAGAGATGAAAAGGAGACAAAAGGGGGTCAGATAAGGAGTGAAATGTAAATCCTGAGGGTGAGATATTGGTGGAAGGGGATGGAGGGGAAGATGAAATGGGGGGCAGGATAGTGGGAGAAAGGGGTGTGCACCAAGGTAGGGCACAGGAAAGGGAGGGGCTTAAAAAAAAGAGGGGTGTTACCTAAAATTAGAGAATTCCATATTCATACTGTGCGCATATCATGCAAGATACTCGAGCAATCTGAGGTGCTGTTCCTCCAGTTTGCATGTGGCCTCAATGTGGCAATGGACGTGTCCTATGGCAGAAAGGTCAATTTGGAAATTGGTAGGGGAGTTAAAATGGTTAGCAATCAGGAGATCCAGCAGGCCTAGTGTATTTTACCGAGGTACAGTGAAAATCTTTTGTTGCGTGCTAACAACAATCAACAACAACAATCAACAATCAGTTTTATTCATCACTTGCACATAAAGTGCAAGTTCAAGTTCAAGTGAGTTTATTGTCATGTGTCCCTGTATAGGACAATGAAATTCTTGCTTTGCTTAAGCACACAGAAAATAGTAGGCATTTACTACAAAACAGATAAATGTGTCCATATACCATGATATAAATATATACACACCTGAATAAATAAACTGGTAGTGCAAATAACAGAAAGTGGTTGCTAATAATCAGAGTTTTGTCCGAGCCAGGTTTAATAGCCTGATGGCTGAGGGGAAGTAGCTATTCCTGAACCTGGTTGTTGCAGTCTTCAGGCTCCTGTACCTTCTACCTGAAGGTAGCAGGGAGATGAGTGTGTGGCCAGGATGGTGTGGGTCTTTGATGATACTGCCAGCCTTTTTGAGGCAGCGACTGCGATAAATCCCCTCGATGGAAGGAAGGTCAGAGCCGATGATGGACTGGGCAGTGTTTACTACTTTTTGTAGTCTTTTCCTCTCCAGGGCGCTCAAATTGCCGAACCAAGCCACGATGCAACCGGCCAGCATGCTCTCGACTGTGCACCTGTAGAAGTTAGAGAGAGTCTTCCTTGACAATCCGACTCTCCGTAATCTTCTCAGGAAGTAGAGGCGCTGATGAGCTTTTTTGATAATTGCGTTAGTGTTCTCGGACCAGGAAAGATCTTCAGAGATGTGCACGCCCAGGAATTTGAAGTTCTTGACCCTTTCAACCATCGACCCGTTGATATAAATGGGGCCCCCTCCTACTCCTTCCAAAGTCCACAATCAGTTCCTTGGTTTTGCTGGTGTTGAGGGCCAGGTTATTGCGCTGGCACCATATGGACAGTTGCTCGATCTCTCTTCTGTACTCTGACTCATCCCCATCAGTGATACGCCCCACAACAGTGGTGTCGTCAGCGAACTTGATGATGGGGTTCGCACTGTGGTTCGCTACGCAGTCATGGGTATAGAGTGAGTACAGCAGGGGGCTGAGCACGCAGCCTTGAGGTGCTCCCGTGCTGATTGTTATTGAGGCTGACACATTTCCACCAATACGAACAGACTGTGGTCTGTGGACGAGGAAGTCGAGGATCCAGTTGCAGAGGGATGCGCAGAGACCCAGTTCTGCGAGTTTGGTAACCAGTTTGGAGGGGATGATTGTGTTAAATGCCGAGCTGTAATCAATGAATAACAGCCTGACATATGAGTTTTTGTTGTCCAAGTGGTCCAGTGCGGAGTGGAGGGCCAGCACGATCGCATCCACCGTTGATCTGTTGTGGCGGTACGCGAACTGCAATGGGTCCAGGTTTTTGTCGATGTAAGAGTTGATTTGCTCCATGATCAACCTCTCAAAGCACTTCATCACCACCGGCGTTAGTGCCACTGGTCGATAGTCATTGAGGCATGTCACCTTACTCTTACAAGTGAAATGAATTTGACAGCAGTGGTACAATGATAAAGAACACACAAAAACACAATCAAAATTTAACACAAACATCCACCACAGCATTCATCACTGTGGTGGAAGGCACAAAATTTGGCCAGTCCTCCTCCATTTTCCCCCGTGGTCGGGACCTCAACCCTCCGCAGCCGCCGCTGCGGGCGTCCAGATGAGTGAAAGTCAAGGTAAGTCCTGAAACGGTGCCTCCCCCACCGGAGACCGCGGCTTCAGGTTGGTGTAGGCTGCAGGCCGGCGGTCGCAGATTTGAAGTTCCTGCCGCGCCGCAGCCAGAAGCACCGCAGACCGCAGGGCCGGCAGTCGTAGCTCCCCTCCAGGGGTCCCTGGTGAGGGATGGTAAGTCGCCGCGGGCCGGCCGATGGAGCTTCTTCTTCTCCCGAGGGATTCCCAGGCTGCGGACGCCGTGCCAGCTGGAACTATGCAGACCGCGGCTTCAGGCTGCCGTGGGCCAGCGAACGGAGCACCTAATGCAGTAGGTGAGGTTACCTGTGCATTTCCCACAGAGATGCTGCCTGACCACTGAGCTAGTTCGGCACTTTGTGATACTTTGGGCAGATTGAGTAAGGCAAATTTATTTTCCCAATTAAGTCTTAAGAACATGGTAATTTCCAGGTCAGCATTGCTAATACTAGCTGCTCATTTCCTGATTTTATTTAAATAGTTAAATTTAAATACCCAGTGGACAGATACAAAAGGCTAAAGTAACTCAGCAGGTCAGGCAGCATCTCCGGAGAAAAGGAATAGGTGATGTTTCGGGTTGAAGGAGAGATATTGACTGTACTTAGGAGAGATGAATGGAAGATATACAAAAAACAAAGGTAATCAAGGAAATGTGGGGCACACAATCGGCCACAGTTGGCTGTTGGGTAGGTGATAACGAGTGCACAGACAAAGGAACTCAACAGGATGACAGTGAAACTAGCGACTGGGGGGTGGGAGGGACGGAGAGAGAGGGGATGCAAGGGTTACTTGAAGTTAGAGAAATCATCAATCATACTGTAAGCTGCCCAAGCGAAATATGAGATGCTGTTCCTTCAAGTTGCATTTAGCCTCACTCTAACAATGGTTAAATACCCAGTTGTCAGGTTGAAGTATGCCTCCCTCCCCTTCATTGTCCAGGCAACTGGATTATTTACCCAGCTATTTAAATCTTATTAAAAACATTTCCCTCAGCTCTTTGAAGTATTTTTTGTTATCTGGTTCAACCAAGGCTGTGCATTCCTGGCTGCAACAACTTTTGTCCTAAAATAATGCTTCCTCCTGCATTTGGTTCTTTGCAAATCAGTTTCAAAACTCAAAGTGCCGGAGTTTAAGTGGTTCTCTGGGGTCTATGGAAAAGATATTTCCCCTGAACTGGCACTTTTTGGATACTCAGAGACTGCTTTGTACTTCACGTCTGAAGAACAACAAGCACTGATGCTTGGTATGATGGCAGCCAAGAAAATTATCCTAATGCCCCTGTCCCACTTAGGAAACTTGAACGGAAACCTCTGGAGACTTTGCGCCCCACCCAAGGTTTCCGTGCGGTTCCCGGAGGTTTTTGTCAGTCTACCTGCTTCCACTACCTGCAACCTCTGGCAACCACCTGCAACCTTCGGGAACCGCACGGAAACTGAAGAGAACCTTGGGTGGGGCACAAAGTCTCCAGAGGTTTCCGTTCAGGTTTCCTAAGTGGGACAGGGGCATAACAGACTGGAAGTCATCCACACCTCCCTGCTTCGAAAAATGGCTCAATGAAATGATAATAATCATACAGATGGAAAGGATACGCTTCCACAACTCCAAGGTACCCAACAACTTTTTAAGTGTTTGGGGACCATTGATCAACCATCTCAAAGACCAATAATTTCATATTTTCTGCAGCGATGTAGTCCTGTGCTCTTTACTTATGCTCTTGCAATGCCTGGCTGTGTAGCACCATGTGGATTGCACCAATAGTGTTATGTCTGGCGGCTTTTTTCTGTTGTCTTTTGTTTCTTTCTTTTCTTTCTCTTTTTTGTTTTGTTGTGTTAAATAAAAATTAATATTAAAAAAAACTCAAAGTGCCGGAGGAACTCAGTGGGTCAGGCAGCATCTATGGATCATCTTTTTCTTCAGAGATGCTGTCTGACCGGCTGAGTTACTCCAGGGCAGTGTCTATCTTCAGCATCTGTGGAGGGAATGGACAGACGGTGTTTCGGGTCGGGACCCATCTTCTGACTAATGGTGTAGAGGAATGAAAGCTGGAAAAGACTTTTGTGCTCTGGTTGTTTAAGAAGGAACTGCAGATGCTGGAAAAATCGAAGGTAGACAAAAATGCTGGAGAAACTCAGTGGGTGAGGCAGCATCTATGGAGCGAAGGAATAGGTGACGTTTCGGGTCGAGACCCTTCTTCAGACTGATGTGGGGGGCGGGAAGAAGAAAGGAAGAGGCGGAGACAGTGGGCTGTGGGAGAGCTAGGAAGGGGAGGGGAAAGAGGGAGAAAGCAAGGACTACCTGAAATTGGAGATGTCAATGTTCTTACTGCTGGGGTGTAGACTACGCAAGCAAAATATGAGGTCCTGCTCCTTCAATTTACGGTGGGACTCACTCTGGCCATGGAGGAGGCCCAGGACAGAAAGGTTGGATTCAGAATGGGAGGGGGAGTTGATGTGCTGAGCCACCGGGAGATCAGGTTGGTTATTGCGAACTGAGTGGAGGTGTTGGGTGAAGCGATCGCCAAGCCTACGTTTGGTCTCACCGATGTAGAGCAGCTGACACCTAGAGCAGCAGATGCAATAGATGAGGTTGGAGGAAGTGCAGGTGAACCACTGCCACACCTGGAAAGACTGCTAGGTCCTTGGAGTCAAGGGGGGAGGTAAAGCGACAAGTGTAGCATTTCCTGCGGTTGCAAGGGAAAGTACCAGGTGAGGGGGTGGTTTGTGTGGGAAGGGACAAATTGACCAGGGAGTTACGGAGGGAGCGGTCTCTGCGGAAAGACGAAAGGGGAGGAGATGGGAAGATGTGGCCAGTGGTGGGATCCCGTTGGAGGTGGCGAAAATGTTGGAGGATTATCTGTTGTCTGATCATCTGTTGTCTGATTATCTGATCATCTGTTTGTGCTCTGGTAATGCCTTTCATATTTCTTCAAGACCATAGAGAAAGGCCATTAACAACCATCAAATATTTGGGATGTGGCAGGAAACTGGAGACCAAAGGGGTAATCAATGCAAATCAAAAATAGTTTATTGCTGTACACAACACGGTGCAATTAAATTATTTGTTCATGTGATGCGCACAATGTAAAATGTATACATACAGTTATATTAAATTACGTGCAACACAGCATAATGGTGCAAGATTGCAGTTCGCTCTGAACTTGTGCAAAAAGATTTGAAGTATAGTAAAGGTATAATCGAATGTGGTAGAGCTAAATCACAATTAAAACACAAACTACTTGTGCTGTAACACTAGGATTTGCTCAAACAAGAAAACCAAAACCAAAGCCAAAGTATTATCTAAACTGATTGTAGAAACTTAAATGCTAAGGACAATAACTAACTCCTTATGCAATAATCATCTACCTACAGTGCCCTCCCTAATGTTTGGGACAAAGACCCATCATTTATTTATATATTTGCCTCTGCACTCCAGAATTTGAGATTTGTAATAGGAAAAAATCACACGTGGTTAAAGTGCACATTGTCAGATTTTAATAAAGGCCATTTTTATATATTTTGGTTTCACCATGTAGAAATTACAGCTGTGTTTATACATGCCCCCCCTCCCCCATTTCAGGGCACCATAATGTTTGGGACACATGGCTTCACAGGTGTTTGTAATTGCTCAGGTGTGTTTAAATGCCTCCTTAATGCAGGTATAAGAGCTCTCAGCACCAAGTCTTTCCTCCAGTCTTCCCATCACCTTTGGAAACTTTTATTGCTGTTTATCAACATGAGGACCAAAGTTGTGCCAATGAAAGTCAAAGAAGCCATTATGAGACTGAGAAACAAGAATAAAACTGCTAGATACATCAGCCAAACATTAAGCTTACCAAAATCAAGTGTTTGGAACATCATTAAGAAGAAAAAGAGCACTGGTGAGCTTACTAATCACAATTGATCTGGCAGGCCAAGGAAGACCTCCACAGCTGATGACAGAAGAATTATCTCTATAATAAAGAAAAACCGCTAAACACCCGTCCGACAGATCAGAAACACTCTTCAGGAGTCGGGTGTGGATTTGTCAATGACCACTGTCCGCAGAAGACTTCATGAACTGAAATACAAAGGCTAAACTGCAAGAAATACAAAGGCTACACTGTGAACCACTGGTTATCCGCAAAAATAGGATGGCCGGGTTACAGTTTGCCAAGAAGTACTTAAAAGAGCAACCACAGTTCTGGAAAAAGGTCTTGTGGACAGATGAGATGAAGATTAACTTATATCAGAGTGATGGCAAGAGCAAAGTATGGAGGAGAGATGGAGCTGCCCAAGATCCAAAGCATACCACCTCATCTGTGAAACCCAGTGGTGGGGGTGTTATGGCCTGGGCATGTATGGCTGCTGAAAGTACTGGCTCACTTATCTTCATTGATGATACAACTGCTGATGGTAGTAGCATAATGAATTCTGAAGTGTGTAGACACATCCTATCTGCTCAAGTTCAAACAAATGCCTCAAAACTCATTGGCCGACGTTTCATTCTACAGAAAGACAATGATCCCAAACATACTGCTAAAGCAACAAAGGAGTTTTTCAAAGCTAAAAAATTGTCAATTCTTGAGTGGCCAAGTCAATCACCCGATCTGAACCCAATTGAGCATGTCTTTCGTATGCTGAAGAGAAAACTGAAGGGGACTAACCCCAAAAACAAGCATTAGCTAAAGATGGCTGCAATACAGGCCTGGCAGAGCATCACCAGAGAAGACACACAGCAGTGATGTCCATGAATCGCAGACTTCAAGCAGAATCTGCAGTTCCTTCCTACATGTTGTAAGGCAGCTACTCCATCACGCACCATTGTGAAAATATAGCTTAACCTGCTGAGTATTTATAGCGTTTTCAGCTTTAAGTTTAGATTTTCAACATCAATAGTCATTTTTTTAAATTTTCATATTAACATGCCTTTAATACAAATGCAAATTGGTGGTATAATTGGAAACCAAATCTATTACTGATATTTGATGAAACATTGAGAATGAAATGCTGAGTGTTTTTTGGGCTGATTATCATTATATTTAACTAATTTTACTTCGGAGTCACGTAAGTGACTACGTGAAGAACCCGTCCAGCATGCATGCGCGACATGAGCGTTCACGCAGATGCAACAGCGACAAACGGGAGTACGGGCGCTCCCGCTACAAGCCTGAAAGAACGGACCGTTAGGTAAGTACTTATCCACAGGTTCGATTTTACAACTTTGCTCCTCTTTGTTGCTCCAGGGGAAACTGGAGAGAGCAAAGCAGAACAGAGGGAAGCGGCCCCCGTTCGACTCCAGGGAAGGAGCGTTCCGTCAGTGGAGGGAGGAGAGGCGGCACCTGGACCGAACACGCTGCGGTCCACAGTCAGGGTACTGAGCCGATGCCCAGTCCGCTCACAGCTGTCTGACCAACAGCAGCGGACTGGAGGGAAACTCAAAAACCGGCCGGTAATCCCTGCATACTCCCGACAAGGAGACTCGCCGCCCGAGAACCGCAGAAATGCCGCCCGAAAAACGGCAGGCAGCCTCTAGCAGCAAAGTCAGAACCAAACCTCGGGCTGGAGACAGACACGGAAGATGGAACCGGCATTTCAAACTACCGCCCGACAGCAAGTAAGTGTCTGTTCTCCAAGCCTAGAGTAGGGTCATGGAGTAAAAAACTCCAGCGAGACTTGCCTCGGGAGCTGGGGCAAGCTCACCAAGGGAGCATAACACTCCCGCTCCAGTGCACTACAGCACTGGCCATCTCCCTTATTGAGGGATCGATGGCGACCAGGGCTGGGCTGGTCAAGAAGAGGGGTCACTGGCTGAACAACATCGGGAGTATGCTTGAGGTACAGGATCAGGAAGAGCTGCTGGGTGTGGCCACCACGTAGCTACACCACGAGCGAGATGGCCTTTTCAGTTTAAACTGACGGCCAGCTTACTACCTGTTTTTTCCAAAAAACCTCTCCAAGACAGGTAGTCATGAGGCGTTGGATTTTATCATGCCTCTCCAAAATTGCATTTACTCAAAGTGCCTACCATTATTGGGGGTACATTGAGCAGGGCATTTAAAAACCCAAATATCTTAAATTGCATTTGATACCCCTGACGTCGGCTATCATTTTTGCATGCTCATTCCAGAGGGGCAGGGTAGTATGGCAAAACACCTGACCCTACTGTTCAACACAGTATGCTCCGCAACTTCTCGAAGGAAGTCATAAAACCTGCCCTCAACCTAAAAAACTCACAGGACTGTGAGAACGCCGACCTCGCAACCACAGATCCTGCTATCTGGCAAAGTTACCAAACCAAGCCTAAAAACTGGACGAAGTGTCCAAGACATTCGACATCAAGAGGGCAGGGCCTGGAATGAGCAAACCACACAAAACCAGACAGCAGTACCTCCACGCGTCCACCAGCAGGCGTCTACTTAATGGTACTGGTGAAAGCTCGGGACCGCATGCCAGCCCCCGTAAGCCTTTTCAGCCCAGGGTACAGAGCGGGCCCCATGGAAAATGCGCCACCCCCCAACGACACCATCCCTACAGACAAGGAACCAGAAACCGAAGAAATGAACACACCACTAAACAACAGTGAAGACAGATAAGTATGGTTCCTACCATAACATAAAAGGTGAAGGGTTTGTACTCACACCTGGGTTGGAAGCATGAAGATCTATCACACTTGGTAGTTATATACCAAAAATATTCAAGGATAAAAATTGAATTAAGAAACTTGCCACCAGTTCAGCATGCACCCCAAAGGGGTCTACCCTCCCACTAAAAAAGAACATGAGGGACTAGCTAACTGGAGAAAATATACAAAGGGGTCATAAAGAAGTCGAATATGAACCTTTGGTACCAAAAAACCCAAAGATGGTGAATGTCGCACCATCATTGACTTAACCACTTGAGTATTTTCACCAGGTTACACACTTTATGGAAACTTGTAACTGCTAACCGTGGATTTCCTAGGATACTTTATGGTAGACATCGACTTAAAAGATCCATACTATTCAGTACCCATTCATAAAAGATTTTCAGAGATACCACAATTTACCTGGATGGGGTAACTATGGCAGTATAAATTATTGACAATGGCTACTATGAGCCAAAACGGTTTCCAGATATTCAAACCAGACCTGACACTATTAAGGAACATATCGTCATGGCATGTCTCTATGATATTAACGACAGACAAATCCATGGAAATAGCTAAATCAGCAGCATTAGCTGCTAAAACTTATTTAGCCTGGGCTCTGTCATACAATCCAGATAGATCTACATTGACACCATCCACAACTATTGACTATCTGGTATTCAATTAACTCTATCCACTCATCTATAACATTGCCATAAGGAGAGTCAGCATATGACACAGCCTGTAACAATTAATGGTAACAATCAACCAACCATTCAACAAAGGGGGAAGAGTAATTGGGAATTAGTAGCAGCATTACCAGCTACTTAACTTGAACCTTTCCATTAGAGCTAAGGTGCTAGTGTTTAAACAAAATAACCCATACCCAGAACATGGTGGCAAATGGACTAATCTGGAGTCGTCATCACTATAGACACTGGGCATAAAACATAGTTGGAAATATTGAGTACGTTCTATGGGTAAAAGCATATTGTTCAGTAGTGCACCATTTTGCATGTTCGTTTATAAATTAACAACATCACAGTGGTGGCATATACCAAACCACTTGGGCGGAATAAAATCGATATCATGTGACAATTTATTTAACAATTGGTAACCGTATGTCGTCAAACATATTTGACCATCAGCAACTTACCTACTAGGTGAGCTAAATACTGTAAACAGACATATTAAACCAAAGTATTTGCTGAAAATACAAAGCAATATGGAACACCAGATATCAATTTCCTTGTATTCCAATTGAATCACCACGTACCGATGTATGTCGCATGAAACCAAACTTTGAGGCAGCAGCAATGGATACATTCCCGCTGAACTGGGGGGGGGGGGGGGGGAATCTAATCTCTATGTTCTCCCCTTTTCTACCTCATCAGTCAGGTACTACGGCCTCATCAGTCGGGTACTACGCAAAATACAGATGGACTCTGCTTCAGGTATTTTGATAGTACCTGACTAAACCCAGTCATGGTTCCCAGTGGTCCTCGACATGGTCATTAAAACCCTAATGATTTTCCCAGTAGCCCAGACTTATCAACTCACCCAGTTTCAGGCATAAGCCACCCATGCCACGATAAATTAAACTACTGGGTTACAGATTTGAAAAGACCACTGCTGGGCCTGGGTTGCAGAATTGGGAAGACCACTGCTGGGCCTGGATTGTAAGACGGCACTATCGACACGATGACAGCATCCCATCGCATATCCACAAGGGAACATACTTGGCGAACATCAAGAAGTGGGAAGATATTGTTCAAATACAGGAACTACATATTCAACTACAACAAAACCTGTACTGGAGTTCCTGGCAGGTCTTCACCACAATGAAGGACTCAGCTACTGCGCCATCAATACAGCCAGAAGTGCTCTGTCAGCCTACTTAACTCAGGCACCAGGACAACAGGCCATAGGGTACCACCCACTGGTGATCAAATTCAGGAGAGGCATATTCAACTCTAATCCCCAGACCCAGGTACACCCAAATCTGGGATGTCAGTGTAGTTCTGACGTACCTTAGGGGATGGTCACCAGCCAGGTCCCTCACCCTGGAACAGCCTACCCTGAAGACGGTCATGCTGATGGCCTTGTCTCAGCACAAAGAGTCCAGTTCCTCCATCTACTACGATTGGACAATATGGTTATAACACCAGACCGTGTCACATTTACCATTCAGGGGCTTGTCAAGCAGAGCAGACCAGGAACATCAGGTCCAGTCATGGAATTCCGGGCACACCCACCTGAACCACGGTTATGTGTCATGACCCACTTATTGAATTACATCGACACAATAAGAAATTCCCGAGGGAGAGAAAATGCCTTATGGGTCAGCCACAAGAAACCTCATGGTCGGGTAACGAGCCAAACTATCCCAAGTGGCTCAAGCAGGTACTGGGAGTTGCTGGAGTAAATACTAACGTGTATAAATCTTAATCCACCAGGGCAGCATCCACATCGGTGACTAAGAGGATGGACGTGCCTATGGACCACATCCTGGCTACAGAGGGGTGGTCTAGGGAGTATACGTTCCAAACTTTTATAACAAGCCGCTGGCAGAACCTGTATTGTTTGCAGAAAAAGTATTAGAATCTGCAAATATATAATTTAAGCCCAGGGGAGCATTTTGGTCTTGTTATTGTTAATAACACCATTGTTTTACAAACAGATTCATGGTTGATTACGATAACATACTTCCTCCCTCGAATGACTTCGGCAGCGAGTGAAGTATGAACTGTTACACGGTTTGAAATCACAGAGCTTTAAAATCTTCACGTAGTCACTCACGTGACTCCGAAGTAAAAAGTAAGATTAAACGAGAACTTACCAGTTTGAAGTTTGATCTGTATTTTATGAGGAGTTACGATGAGGGATTACGTGCCCTCCGCTCCCACCCTCAATTATAGAGATCAACTGGTATTTTAGTTCTCCTTTTCTTTACTATGTTTATTTCAATTATTGTGTTTCCTGTGATTCCACACCGCTGCTTTGAAGAATGTCGCGCATGCGTGCTGGACGGGTTGTTCACGTAATCCCTCATCGTAACTCCTCATAAAATACAGATCAAACTTCAAACTGGTAAGTTCTCGTTTAATCTCGCTATTTTGTTCTGTTCACTTGGTCTGAGAAGGTTTGAAATGCACTCCTCGTGTTGATTATCAAAGACGTATGGGCTTGTGACTTTCCTGAGCTTTATAAAAAAATAGGGGTTTCAGAAACAAAACACAACAACAAATCCAAATAGTCAATAACCATGTCCCAACTTTGAAATGTTATTGTAGCTTTAGCAAAGACATTGTTAACACTTGGATATAGTTTTGGGATATTGGGTCCAAAGTAAAATAATTTGGGGAAAAAAAATTCTAGTTTTCGGCGTTCATCCAACAAACTCATCAAACTTTCCGTGGATGGACACAAGGTGGAGCTCACGAGTTCACTGCCAGATCCCAAACGACCCATCTTCAAATAGTTGGTAGAGTTGTACGGCCAAACTCTTGCCAGTCATAGGCTTTATCTTTAGGTATTCTAACAAGGCCCCATTTCACCGCATCAGTATTTGGCTGTGGACTTTCAGTACTGAGGTGGCCTAGGGCACTCCAGCTGGTCCGGTTCTTCTCTGCCCTTGCCCATCATTCAGATTCTGCCAGACCCTGTGGACTTTGCATGTTCTCCCTGTGATCGCGTGGGTTTCCTCCAATTGCTCCGGTTTCTTCCTACATTCCAAAGACGTGCGAGTTTGTACTGGCGTTAATTAGCCCTCTGTAAATTGTCCCTAGTGTGTAGGGAGTCGGTGAGAAAGTGGGATAACATAAAATTAATGTGAATGATGGTCGGCGACTCGTTGGGCTGAAGGGCGTTTCCATGCTGTATCCCCAAAATTATAAAACTGTCCATTTTGTATCAATGATGCTAACAAAACTGTCTCATCATGAAGGAAATCCTGTGTGACTTTCTGCAGGAATGTGACCACATAGAAGTTGTCCAGCATCCTGTTTGCTTACTCCAGCAAGGATGTACTAGGTTTTTACGTTAGTTGAATTATAGCAGTCAATGATAATTCTACAGCTGCTTATTTTTGCCTGTGTCACATGAGTTACATAGAACATAGAAAATAGGTGCAGGAGTAGGCCATTCAATATGATCATGGCTGATCATCCAACTCAGTATCCCGTATCTACCTTCTCTCCATACCCCCTGGTCCCCTTAGACACAAGGGCCACATCTAACTCCCTCAAATATAGCCAATGAACTGGCCTCAACTACCTTCTGTACGACAGATGGCACAATGGGCTAAGTGTTCGGCTGGCGACCGGAAGGTGGCCGGTTCGAATCCCGCTTGGAGTGCATACTGTCGTTGTGTCCTTGGGCAAGACACTTCACCCACCTTTGCCTGTGTGTGAATGTGCGTGAGTGATTGGTGGTGGTCGGAGGGGCCGTAGGCGCAGAATGGCAGCCACGCTTCCGTCAGTCTGCCCCAGGGCAGCTGTGGCTACAGAAGTAGCTTATCACCACCGAGTGTGACTGAGGAGTGAATGAATAATGCGATGTAAAGCGCCTTGAGTATTAGAAAGGCGCTATATAAATCCCATCCATTATTATTATTATTCTGTGGCAGGGAATTCCAGAGATTCCTGTGTGAAAAATGTTTTTCTCATCTCGGTCCTTATCCTTAAACTGTGACCCCTTGTTCTGGACTTCCCCAACATCGGGAACAATCTTCCTGCATCTAGCCTGTCCAACCCCTTAAGAGTTGAGCATAATCAGCATTGGAATAACATAGGATGATGTTGATGGTTCTAATTGTGCCCCTGTTTTGAAATCTCCAACTTTCTGGATGTTGCTTTATCGGCTTGACACTACTTCTTAAACCTACAGTTTAAGCCAAGAAGTTTAGAGACACAGCATTCAGTCCACTGTGTCCATGCCGACCATTGATCACCCGTTCACACTAGTTCTATGTTATTTCACTTTCTCATTCACTCCCTGCACATTATGGCCTACAAATCCACACGTTTTTGGGTTGTGGGAGGAAACCACAGAACACAGACGAAACCCTTGAGGGCACATGAGGAACGTGCAAACTACATGCAGACAGCGTCCGAGATCAGCTTCGAACCTGGGTCTTTGGTGCAATGAGGCAGCAACTCTATCACTTTGTTGAATATTGACTGAGCTATAACTCCAACTTTTTCCGTGTCGTATCTCCATCCGCACTGCAGCCTAACATCGTGGAGCTCGGGGCCTCTTGCTGGGGACCGACTGGGATCTCCAACTGCTGGAGTCTGCGGACTTAACATCGTGGAGCTCGCGGTCCCTGGTTATGGACCAACTTCGGGAGCTCCAAGCTGCAGGAGCTTCGATCGCCCCGGCTGAGGATGGTTCGGCTGCCCCGGCCGCGGGAGAGAAAGCAGGAAAGAAGATAAGACTTTATTGCCTCCCATTACAGTGAGGATTGTAGAGGAGCCGCTGTGGTGGATGTTTATGGCAAATTTTGTGAAGTTGTGTGTCTTGTTGCTTTTTGGTATGACTGTATGGCAAATCAAATTCCTGTTTGCAAAACATACTTGGCTAATAAATTACGATTATGTTCATGATTATTTAAGTATGATTGCAACAGACTGCCTGATACAATGTCACTGAAGTGATGCAATTTAAACGAAGGAATTACATTTTTATAATCAAATGGACACAATTTCTGTAGTGTTTCAAAAAAAGGACTTTTTTAATCTGCTCATATTTATTTCTTTAGCAAGTTCTTCCAAAAAAATATTTAATCGATGGAAGGACGAATTCAGTTCACGTGGGGGCCAGTTTTATCTCTTCTAACCAGGCGGCCAGCCCATCTGACGACCTCCAATGACATGGATGTGTAGATGGTACACAGACTGTGCTCCATTCTTTCCATCATTAATCACTAAAAGAAGAAAAATATGTATTTAAGAAACTAACAAATAGTTTTATGAGTAAGTAAAGATGAACCCTAGATAATTCTGATAATACCATTGTCCAGAAATGGGGAACAAAATAAGCAGATGGAATTCAGAATTTTCTTTCTCTATCTCCTTAGCTTTATTTGCTGAAGGTTCTACACACTGCAGTTTACAACCCTCCCTGCTTCCATTAAGTCCCCATCATTCATTCACAAGTCTACACGCTATATCGAGGACCAAAGAACATAGGTTTAAGCTGAAAGTGAAAAGATTTAATTGGAATCTATGGGGTAACTTTTGCTCACAAAGGGTGGTGGGTGTATGGAACAAGCTGCCAGAGGAGGTAGTTGAGGCTGGGAATATCCCAATGTTTAAGAAACAGTTAAACAATTACATGGATTGGACAGGTTTGGAGGGATATGGATCAAACGCGGGTAGGTGGGACTCGTGTAGCTGGGACATGTTGGCCGGTGTAGGCAAGTTGGACCGAAGGGCCTGTTTCCACGCTGTATCACTCTATGACTATGTAGTACATTGCCCTCGGTCAGAACAGTGGTAGAGCTGCTGCTTCACAGCGCCAGAGACCTTGATTTGGTCCTGAATATGGGTGCTGTCTGTGCGGAGTTTGCATGTTCTCCCTGTGACTACTGGGTTTCCTCCAGGTGCTCTGGTTTCCTCTTGCATTCCAAATACAAGCAGGTTTGTGGGTTAATTGGCCTCTGTAAATTGCCCCTAGTGTGTAGGACATGTTCGTGGTCTAACATAGAACTAGTGTACGGATGATCGATGGTTGGCGTGGACTAGGTTCTGCAAAGGGCCTGTTTCTATGCTATATATCTAAAGTAAAATAAAACAAACAAGGCAGCCTTTACCCAATGTTCACACAAAAACAAATATTCTTGGACAGGGTGTCACTGGATAGCAAATAGATGTAGGGAGAGTCCGTTGTGACTTACTGGAAACTCCCAAGGTGATTACAGTGATATTTTGGGAAAGGCAATAAATGTATTAAATCATCCATAGTAAAACAGTGATAAACATTTGAAGTAAAACTTTAGCGACAACTGTCGAGTTAAATATGTTTCTGCTGCCGCATTTTGGTTTCCTTCTGTTTTTCCCCAACTGAGTTAACCGATGTTGGAACATAATTCTCCGTTGTCCAAGACCATTCCTCTTGTGTCCACGTTTTGATCGAACCTCGGTCGGTGTTAGTAACTTATGTACCACAATGTTAAAGGCCTGGATACTTCAGTTGAACTGAATGCTATCTTTGTTTGAGCCATTGAGTTATGCAGCATGGAAGCAGGTGTTGTGGCAAGCCAAGTCCACATGGATCATCAGCACCCATTTTAAACTCATCCTACACTAATTCCATTCTCACATTATCCCACTCACCCACATAATAGAGGCAATGTATAGTGGCCAATTAACCTGCCAACTACCACATCTTTGGAGTGTGGAAGGAAATCTACAGTTACAGACAGCAAATGGTTTAGTGGGTGGCACAGCTGATCGAGCTGCTGTCACACAGTACCGGAGACTCGGTTCATATCCTGATCTCAGGTGCTGTCTGTGTAGAGTTTGCATGCTCTCTCTGTGACCACGTGGGTTTCCTTCAGTTTCCTCCCACTTCCCAAAGACATACAGGTTTGTAGGTTAATTGGCCATTGTAAATTTGTCCCTAATGTACATGGAGTGGGTAAGTAAGTGCAATAAGATGTATGAATGGGTGATCAATGGTCAGCTTGGACAATAGACAATAGGTGCAGAAGTAGGCCATTCGGCCCTTCGAGCCAGCACCGCCATTCAATGTGATCATCCACAATCAGTACCCCGTTCCTGCCTTCTCACCATATCCATTGACTCTGCTATCTTTCAGAGCTCTATCTAATTCTCTCTTGAAAGCATCCAGTGAATTGGCCTTCTGAGGCAGTATTCCACAGATTCACAATTCTCTGGGTGAAAAAGCTTTTCTTTATCTCCGTTCTAAATGGCTTACCCCTTATTCTTAAACTGTGGCCCCTGGTTCTGGACTCCAACATCGGGAACATGTTTCCTGCCTCTAGCGTGTCCTATGCTTCAATTAGATCCCCTCTCATTCTTCTAAATTCCAAAGTATACAAGCACAGCCGCTCCATTCTTTCAGCATATGACAGTCCCGCCATCCTGGGAATTAACCTTGTGAACCTATGCTGCACTCCCTCAATAGCAAGAATGTCCTTCCTCAAATGTGGAGACCAAAACTGCACCCAATACTCCAGGTGTGGTCTCACAAGGGACCTGTATACTTCAGAAGGACCTCTTTGCTCCTGTACTCAACTCCTCTTGTTATGAAGGCCAACATGCCATTAGTTTTCTTCACTGCCTGCTGTACCTACATGCTTACTTTCAGTGACTGATGAACAAGGACCCCCCCCCCCCCGATCTCATTTTACTTCCCCTTTTCCCAACTTGACATCATTCAGATAATAATCTGCCTTCCTGTTTTTGCCACCAAAGTGGATAACCTCACACTTATCCACATTAAACTGCATCTACCATGCATCTGCCCACTCACCCAACGTGTCCAAGTCATCCTGCATCCTCATAGCATCCTCCTCAACTGTCACACTGCTTTGTATCATCTGGAAATTTGCTAATGTAACTTTTAATCCACAATCCACGGTGGGCCTGCCTGTCCCACTTAAGCGATTTGTCATGCGACTGTCAAATAGCCGGCTATCGCCTGGAAAACCGGAGACTGGAACGGGCGGGGGGGGGGGGGGGGGGGAGGATACAGACACACACACACACCTTCCTTCACCAGCCCGTAATGCAGGCGGGGGACAGGGCAAGCGGGGGGGGGGGGGGGGGGGGGGGGGGGGAGCGCTGTCTAAAATATTCACACGGTTCAAAGCCAAGGTGATACAGCCACACCGCCATGTCGGTTATTTTTGGTTCTGAAAACCACTGCTTACGTTTTTTTTCCCCAATGAGCCAATGAAATTCACCGGTCAGCACCGGCTACAACCTACGAGAACCTTCGACCTCCTGGCAACCCACTAGGACCTCCTAGCAACCCGCCTACAGCTCGTGAATTCTCGCTATTCTCCATGGCGGCTTAATTCTAGTCGCCGCTAATTTTTCAACATGTTGAAACATTCACAGTGACCATAATGAGGCCGCAACTAGTTCCCAGAATGCGGGAACTCCTCATGACCATGAAGGCGACTTCCCGGCAACCACCCACGAACATGTGGCGACTGCATAGTCTCCTGCATTCGCCTAAAAAGTTGCCTGTGGGACAGGCCCATTACTGCAATCAATGAATGGCTCAGAGAAAGGAAATACTGGATCAGAAAGTTTGCTTATTAAATTTCATTACTGCTCTAACAATTGTTTAACTGCCAATTAATAGCAGTTGGCAATTTGACTTTCACTTAATTTGTGCCATAGAAAAGCCTAGTAGTCTGAGGTCCTCTGAAGGTTTCTCAAGGAAACACTTCATCATCTCCTTAACCACTGCCATGGATCACCAATGCCCCAAGGCTCATCACACGTCAGGACTCTTAAGACACATTTACAGAACCAGCTAATCCCTTGACCTCTGCCATACAGATTCTCTCAACTGCAAGAAACCTACATGACCAATGTATTTCCCTCATATGCACACTGGCTTCATAAAATACAATCACTCCACAATCATACAGCATTGTATGAGATAAAACACAAAGTGGTGGAGTAACTCAGTGGGTCAGGCTGCATCTGTTGAGGGAATGGATAGGTGACGTTTCGGGTTGGGACCCTTCTCCAGTCTGGTCCCTGAGTTTCCCCAACACTTTGTGTTTTGCTCAAGATTTCAGCATCTGCAGTGTCTGGTATCTCCATACATTTGAGGAAGTTTGGTTATAGGTTACGGAGAAAAAGGCAAGAGAATAGGATTGAGAGGGGAAAATAGATCAGCCATGATCGAGAGATGGAGCAGACTCGAAGGGCCGAATGGCCCGATTATGTCCCATGTCTTGTAGTTCCATTGACAGGAAAAGTTTCTGTGCTGGAAGCCACATAGAGGCTTGGAGAAAGCTGGGGTTATTTTTCAGTACATCATACTGTCTAAAAATAGTCAACTAAGCATAGATAACTGTACAAAGTGCAAGGTTCAAGAATGTGAGTGAAACATTTGTGGAAAGTTAGAGTTCAGTTAAAAATGAGAAACCAAGTGTTATTATCAAAACATTAACTTTTTTTAACAAAGCTGCCAATATGTGCACACCATACACCTCTGAAGCTAATGCCAGTGTAGTCAAGGGACGCTGTTGCCTCTCAGAGGTAGCCTAGAATTAGTTTCTAAGCAGTGAAATGTTGCAGGTCGGCACATTCTAGGTGGTGCGTCTATCCCTAGCTCTGGCCCAAGGATAAATAATTGGTCTTTAAACTTAAAACATAACATTTTGGGAAAACGCTATTTCCTTCATTCTTTGAATCAGAAGATGTGTTTATAACATTTCTATTTACTCGTAAAGCTTTAGCCGACTTACCCATTCTGTAGCCATCTGTCAGCCTTTCTTTCTTTGCAAGGTTTTTAGCCACTATCAGTAAATGACCCAGCAGCTGTTTGCACAATCAAAAAACAACGTTTTATCACAATTAAAATGTTCATGTTTGATTTATCTAATGCATTGAGGTTTTAACAATGCAAATATACTGTAACATAGCTTTCAAATAAATGCTTGTTTCACCCCTGTAGTT
Organism: Amblyraja radiata; assembly: GCF_010909765.2. Classification (NCBI taxonomy): domain Eukaryota; kingdom Metazoa; phylum Chordata; class Chondrichthyes; order Rajiformes; family Rajidae; genus Amblyraja; species Amblyraja radiata. The sequence continues at coordinate 139,769,665 of NC_045956.1, forward strand.
TGTATCTTTTCAATGCTCCTTAAATCTGACATCCACAGTTTGCCGTCAATATATTTATTTCAACAATTTGCAATTTACATATTGTATTTAAAATTTATCATGGCACTATCCAACAAATATGGATGTTTTCTTATTTTCTGTTTTCTTATTTGGTTTGGCCTCAAAATATAAGGCCAAATCACATAAGAAAATAAGAATACAGGTAACCGACACCTTGGTTAGCCTGTTCAGTGCCACCCGTGAGTATACTCAGGTCATGGCCAATAGTGGAAAAATAACTTGGCAGTGAAATTGTTAAAGAAGTAGGTTGTAAGATGCATCTTCAAGATGGCATTGTTTGGTGATGGCATTTCCAAGCTCAAAGCCTAGGCAGCTGAATATCAATAAATACGAGGGAAGCACAAGAGGCTACAAATGGAAAGGTATTGAGAACGGTGGAGCTGGAGGAGGTGTGAAATAGAGATATGTGCCAGGTCATGTTTCAAATTTAAAAGCAATGAGCATTTCAAAAGTGAAGCTTTTGCAGAATCAGACTCCTGTAACTCAAGATGGATGAAGAAGAGTTCAAGTTCAAATTTATTGTCACATGCACCAATTAAGGTACAGTGATATTTGAGTTACCATACAGCTATACAAGTAAAAAATAACACAATATACAATACATTTAACATAAACATCCACCACAGTGGAATCAACATTCCTCATCATCTTCAGTCATCTTCCTCTTTTGTTCACCCGTGGTAGTCGGGGCTTTTTGAACCCTCAGCATTGCCTCTGGCGACGGTCCGCTGTTCAAGCCCTCTTGTTGGGATGATGGAAACTCCGGCGTCGGGACGGATCGGAACACTCCGCGGCATGGAGTTCCCAAGTCGGCCGCTTCACGGTGTTAAAGTCCACAGGCCCCACAGTCGGAGCACTTCCACAGCGATCCTCCGCAAAGGATCACCCGCTCCCCGATGGTAAGTCCGCGCCGTGCTTGTGGCTTGAAGCTCCGGGCCAGTCTCCAGGAGGGGCCGCACCAATCCAAGCTGTTAGGCCACAGGGGGGGACGGAGAAAGATCACATCTCCGTCGAGGTAAGTGACTGAAAAAGGTTTCCCCCTATTCCCACCCCACCCCACATAAAACACACCGAGAAACATTAAAACATACATTTTAGACACACTAAAAATAACAAAAAAAGTCGAAATGACACACTGCTGGAGAGGTTGCCATCGCGGCGCCACCCGGTGTTCGGTGAAGATGCAACATCTTTAGGATTCGAGTGTTAAAATTCTAGGGGTAGAAATGAATCTTCAGATGTTTGTGCCGAGCCACACTATTGCTGTGTCTGTGCATTGCATTCCACATTCAGGATTTGCTAACAATGAAGTAAACAAGATCAAATTTTGGAACTCTGCGATTACTACAAATTTAGCTGAAAACTGATTTCCACCGTTCTAAAGAGCAATCAAACTCCATTCATCCAGTAAAGGATGACCTGCGGGAACCTGTAACCATCCTTTACTCTGCTTAAGTGGTAGTTCATGGATCTTATTGTCAGTCTATTCAGCCACCGCAGGTGAGCACAATTCTAACTTTATCTTAAGCCTCTTGATGTTTGTCCTCAAGCAATGGCAACTGGACAGCACATGGAAGCTGGAAATAAAGTCTCCCACGGCAAGGCCACTCCACTTCACGTGGCTGGTCGGGTTTCTATGGATGTTTCCCCAGGGGTGTCTAGAAACAGAGTTAATGGTCTCAAATGAAGAGGACAGGGATGGAAATTTCTTCATCCCGAGGATGGCGAATCTTTGGAATTCTCTACGCAGGAAGGCCACAGGGGTTCAGTTCCTACGTTTGTAGAAACGATCAAAAGACGTTTAGATACTGGAATCGAGTGATATGGTATTAGTGCAGGAAATTGATGCGAAGGTAAAAAGATTTGTCGTAATCTTACCGAATGACAAGCGGGTTCAAGTGTCTGAAAGGCCTTATCCTGCTGCTATACCAATGCTTTTTATTAGCAAATGCAGCATAGAATGGGGGGGGGGGTGAACAAAATGGACTCAGTAACATTACCATTTACTGCTCACCAACAGCAACATTATATTCTATAAATAACTATCCACACTTACCTCTTTGTCATCATCTGTTGAGGCACTAATACGTGGTATTGGGACTTTGGGTATCACAAGGAAGTGAACTGGACCCTGAGGATTTACATCTCTAAAGGATAGGCACTACACAGAAGAAGATACAGTAAATATACAGAACTAGAAATTATCAAATGATATAATCAATGGACATTTTAAAACCAAGTCGTCAACTTGAAACTCGCCTCCTCTTGATGATGATTTTGCATTTTGCATTATAAAATTGTAATAGTAATTTAGAAAGAGATTTTACATACAATAAAACAAGTCACTGGTAAACAAGGATGAACTATCTTTATTGCACAAACAGTGAAATTGCTCTCTCCTAGAATCAGGAGTGGTTTATATGATTCCTTGAGTCCACTCCTCTCTTTGCAAAGATCGTGGCAGATCCTATGACATGCGTCCACTTTCCCACACAATCTCCATACCCTCCCATTCTGTCAACGTTCCAAAATCTGTTGATCCCTGCCTTGAATATATTCAACAACCGAATGCCCACAGCCCTGTAGTAGCAAATTATAGCGATTAGCAGCGTTCTGCTTATAGGCATTTCTCCTCATCTTACTTCTGAGTGGTCCATTCTTTATCCTAAGACACTGTCCCTTCGCAGTTGACTCTCGGCAGCTACTCTGTCAATTCCTATAAGGCTCTCGTATGTCTCAGTAACAATACATAAAACTCCTGTGAGGTTCTTCATCAGTTTCTCCGTAGATGATCTATATCCTTATTTAGAGCAAATTTTCACATTTAGCTTGGGAAAGCATTCAAACCGCGTGTGTCACATTACACTTCTTAATCAGACATTAGCATCAATTTATAATTTATAATACAAAATAAATGGATGCAATTACTTCCTTTAACTGCTAATCATTCAGATAAATAAATTCATTTGGAGCACGTGAATAGCACAAGTAAAATGAAATTCAGTGCCGTAAATATACCTGGTCGTCTTCATAAATGATGTCCGCAGGAACTGATTTATCAATAATTTTTGAGAATATCGTAGGTGGTTGATTTCCATATTTCTTTCTTGCATCATCAGCTAACTTTGCGTTGAGCACTTCCTTATCATTTACTTTTGATGAGCAGTAGCCTTTCTTAATGTATGAAAGAAAAAAAAAGTTTAATATGTTGCGTAGTGTAGGAAGGAACTGCAGATGCTGGTTTAAACTAAAGATAGACACAAAAAACTGGAATAACTCAGCTGGTCAGACAGCATCTCTGGAGAAAAGGAATAGGTGACGTTTCGTATCGAGACCCTTCTTTATAGGACTTTGGTCAGGCCACATTTGGAGTATGGTCACCACATAACGGATGTGGAAGCTTTGGAGATGTTGCAAAGGAGGTTTATCAGAATGCCGTTTGGATTAGAGGGTATTTGCTATAAGAAGAGGTAGACAAAAATGCTGGAGTAACTCAGGCAGCATCACTGGAGAGAAGGAATGGGTGACGTTTCAGGTCGAGATCCTTCTTGGATTTTTTGGAGCGCCGGAGACCAAGGGGAGAACTGATAGAAGTGTCTAAAATTGTGAGATGTATAGATAGGGTTGACAGTCAGAACCTTTATCCCCCAGAGTGAAATTGTCAAATGCTGGAGGGCATAGCATTAAGGTGAGAGGGGCAAAGTTTAAAAGGAGGTCTTGGGGGCAAGTATTTTCATACTTGTATGATGGCTGCCTTGAATGGCTGCCAGGCGTTGTGGTGCAGGCAGATACAACAATGGCATTTAAGCAGGCACTCTGGTACCCATTCATCTGCACTCAACCCCAATTCATGTTTTACTGAAAAGTACAGGCAATCAAGAGTCAAGAGCTTTTAATCTTCATACTGACAGTGAAACAATGAAATTCTTAATCGCAGCAGTTTAATAAGCCTGTAAACACAGCACATGCAGATAAAATAATTAGAAAATTCAATAACCACAATACTAGTGCAAAACAAAACCCATAGTGCTTTGTGCAACTAAAGACATTCCATGGAAGTTCATAGTTAAGGTTATTTTTGTGTAGTGATCAAGAGCCCGTTGGATGTTGGGAAGGAGCAATTCTTGAACCTTATGGTCTCGGTTTTTCAGATTCCTGTACCTTCTTCCCAATGGTAAGTGTGAAATGAGATGGTGGTCACGGTGGTGTGGGTCTTTGATGGTATTGGCAGTCTTTTTAAGGGCAGCACCTCGTAAAGATCCATTTGATGGTGTTGAGGTCAGTACCTGGACATGAACTAAATGATCCCCTTCATTCCTGGTATCTGGGGTACAGATCAGGCTGGGGGTGCAGCAGGAGCTAGAGTTGGGTTCCGGAACATCAGGGGTGAGGAACGTGCATAGGTTTGCAGCTGGAGCTGAGGTCCAGAGTACTTGTGTATTCTATTCTGTTTAAACTCACCATCTTCACGAGAAAATTTACATAGTAGTAAAACAAAGTGAAGTAAATTAGTGTTTGGATATTATTAGTAGTAACATCTAATAGTCATACATACAGCATGAAAACAGGGTCTTTGGCACAATTCATCCATGCTAACCACGATGTCCACCTGAACTAGTCCCATCTGTCAATATCCCTCGAAAACCTTTCCTATCCATGGGCCTGCCCTTTAAATGTTATTGGTTTGTTGTACCTGCCTCTACAGCTGTTGTTATGCTTGAGTATTGGTTGATTCTACTCATGTAGGGTATGATTTGACGGGATAGCATACAAAGTTTTTCACTGTATCTCAGTACGTGTAACAAATACCTTCACCAGCTCATTCCACATACCCTACATCCAGAGTGGAAAAGTTTCCACTCAAGTCCCTTTTTAATCTTTTCCTTTTCACCTTAAATCTACGTTCTTCCAATTTTAGACTCATCTACCTTGGGAAAAGATTGTGAGCATCCACCTTATTTATGCCCCTCATAGTTTTATACCTCTGTAAGGTAACCCCAGACTCCTATAGGGGGGTCGCACGTAAGGTCATCGGGTCAAAGGGCGTGACGCAGGGAGCAGCTCAATCCATGTGGAGGACATGGCGGCCTCGGTATACACTGTTAACACACGAAAAGCGTACTTTCTTACCTGTTAAAAACCCAAACCGCCGAAATGGTCATTTTTTTGCACTGTAAATAATTATGGGTGCTGTCATTGAATGCGGGAAGGTATCAGTTTAAACTGGTGTTATCTCATGGTGTAGCGTCTTTAACAATCCGCGACTAATAGCCGCATTCATTGTCGTGTCCAGACAACACCTTCTCGATAAGCCTTCGCAATATAAAGCGAACTCAAAGTCAGAGCAATTTGATTGCAATATTGTGGGGTTATTTTTTTGGGTGACTGAGCGCTAAGAACCAAATGCTCTAGTATCTTTGCTCTGAACCCGAGCACCAAGGTGTAAGCGGCCGAAGGAGCGCATTCCTCAGGACAGCCCCCACTCTCTCTCTTCCCCCCCCCGGGGTCAGCGCTGTCCGGCCATGGCCGCCCTCCACCCCGTCTCCCCGTGGGCTGCATTGTCAGGGGCTGTGGGTCGGCAGCAGTTGGGGACTGTCTGCTCCCTCCGCCCACCCAGAGTCACTGACTGCGCTGCACCGACACCCCGACCTCTTCCACCCCCCTCCCCAACTCCCCCCCGCCGACCTCCTCCCCTCCCGACGTGGAGATAGACAGCCCGGGGTCCACGAGTGTGCAACCAGTCCGGATTCTGGGCCAGAAGAAGGGTCCGCTGTACTGGCAGCCATAACAAATGCTTACTTGCAGTTCATCGCGTGTACTCCTGTTGGCGTTGCGTGGCAACAGTACGGGTCACAGGTCGTGACCTCGACTGCGTGCAACCTCCCTATATTCTTAGGGAAAGCATCTCAACCTATCCAGCCTTTTTTCGTAACTCAAGTCTTCCAGTCCTGTAACTTCTCTGTGAATCCTCTCTGCACATTTTCCATGTTAATTACATCCTTCCATGAGCAGGTCAACCATGGGGCGCCAGGGCGATGGCTGCCCTGCCGGCAGTCTGTTCGTTTTTTCATTCTTTTTGTTATTTTTTAGTGTGTTAAAAGTTTGTTTTAATGTTATTCGGTTTATTTTATGTGGGGAGAGAGGAGAGGGGATCGGGGATCGGTGGAAACTTTTTTTCAAGTTCTTACCTTGCCGGAGATGTGATTAATTTTCGGATCACATTCTCCGGGCGCTCTGCGGCCTTCCATCGATGGAGCTGGAAGCCTCCTCGGACTGACTTTGAGCCCTTTCACAATGACAGGCAGTGACTAGTGGGGTACCGCAAGGCTCAGTGCTGCGAACCCAGCTATTTACAATATATATTAATGATTTGGACGAGGGAATTGAATGCAACATCTCCAAGTTTGCGGATGACACGAAGCTGGGGGGCAGTGTTAGCTGTGAGGAGGATGCTAGGAGGCTGCAAGGTGACTTCGATAGGCTGGGTGAGTGGGCAAATGCATGGCAGATGCAGTATAATGTGGATAAATGTGAGGTTATCCACTTTGGAGGCAAAAACAGGAAAGTAGACTTTTATCTGAATAGAAACATAGAAATTAGGTGCAGGAGTAGGCCATTCGGCCCTTCGAGCCTGCACCGCCATTCAATATGATCATGGCTGATCATCCAACTCAGTATCCCGTACCTGCCTTCTCTCCATACCCTCTGATCCCCTTAGCCACAAGGGCCACATCTAACTCCCTCTTAAATATAGCCAATGAACTGGCCTCGACTACCCTCTGTGGCAGGGAGTTCCAGAGATTCACCACTCTCTGTGTGAAAAACGTTCTTCTCATCTCGGTTTTAAAGGATTTCCCCCTTATCCTTAAGCTGTGACCCCTTGTCCTGGACTTCCCCAACATCGGGAGCAACCTTCCTGCATCTAGCCTGTCCAACCCCTTAAGAATTTTGTAAGTTTCTATAAGATCCCCTCTCAATCTCCTAAATTCTAGAGAGTATAAACCAAGTCTATCCAGTCTTTCTTCATAAGACAGTCCTGACATCCCAGGAATCAGTCTGGTGAACCTTCTCTGCACTCCCTCTATGGCAATAATGTCCTTCCTCAGATTTGGAGACCAAAACTGTATGCAATACTCCAGGTGTGGTCTCACCAAGACCCTGTACAACTGCAGTAGAACCTCCCTGCTCCTATACTCAAATCCTTTTGCTATGAAAGCTAACATACCATTCGCTTTCTTCACTGCCTGCTGCACCTGCATGCCCACTTTCAATGACTGGTGTACCATGACACCCAGGTCTCGCTGCATCTCCCCTTTTCCTAGTCGGCCACCATTTAGATAATAGTCTGCTTTCCTGTTTATGCCACCAAAATGGATAACCTCACATTTATCCACATTATACTGCATCTGCCAAACATTTGCCCACTCACCCAGCCTATCCAAGTCACCTTGCAGTCTCCTAGCATCCTCCTCACAGCTAACACTGCCCCCCAGCTTAGTGTCATCCGCAAACTTGGAGATATTGCCTTCAATTCCCTCATCCAGATCATTAATATATATTGTAAATAGCTGGGGTCCCAGCACTGAGCCTTGCGGTACCCCACTAGTCACTGCCTGCCATTGTGAAAAGGACCCGTTTACTCCTACTCTTTGCTTCCTGTTTGCCAGCCAGCTCTCTATCCACATCAATACTGAACCCCCAATGCCGTGTGCTTTAAGTTTATATACTAATCTCTTATGTGGGACCTTGTCGAAAGCCTTCTGGAAGTCCAGATACACCACATTCACTGGTTCTCCCCTATCCACGCTACTAGTTACATCCTCGAAAAATTCTATAAGATTCGTCAGACATGATTTACCTTTTGTAAATCCATGCTGACTTTGTCCAATGATTTCACCACTTTCCAAATGTGCTGCTATCCCATCTTTAATAACTGACTCTAGCAGTTTCCCCACTACCGATGTTAGACTAACTGGTCTGTAATTCCCCGTTTTCTCTCTCCCTCCCTTCTTAAAAAGTGGGGTTACCGACTGGTGGCCGATTAGGAAAAGGGGAGATGCAACGAGACCTGGGTGTCATGGTACACCAGTCATTGAAAGTAGGCATGCAGGTGCAGCAGGCAGTGAAGAAAGCAAATGGTATGTTATCATTCACAGCAAAAGGATTTGAGTATAGGAGCAGGGAGGTTCTACTGCAGTTGTACAGGGTCTTGGTGAGACCACACCTGGAGGATTGCGTACAGTTTTGGTCTCCTAATCTGAGGAAGGACATTCTTGCCATAGAGGGAGTACAGAGAAGGTTCACCAGACTGATTCCTGGGATGTCAGGACTTTCATATGAAGAAAGACTGGATAGACTCGGCTTGTACTCGCTAGAATTTAGAAGATTGAGGGGGGGGTCTTATAAAAACTTACAAATTTCTTAAGGGGTTGGACAGGCTAGATGCAGGAAGATTGTTCCCGATGTTGGGGAAGTCCGGAACAAGGGGTCACAGTTTAAGGATAAGGGGGAAATCTTTTAGGACCGAGATGAGGAAAACATTTTTCACACAGAGAGTGGTGAATCTCTGGAATTCTCTGCCACAGAAGGTAGTTGAGGCCAGTTCATTGGCTATATTTAAGAGGGAGTTAGATGTGACCCTTGTGGCTAAAGGTATCAGGGGGTATGGAGAGAAGGCAGGTACAGGATACTGAGTTGGATGATCAGCCATGATCATATTGAATGGCGGTGCAGGCTCGAAGGGCCGAATGGCCTACTCCTGCACCTATTTTCTATGTTTATTTCGCCTTCCATCACAGTGAGGAATGTGTAGGGGTCACTGTAGTGGGTGTTCATGTCAAAATGTGTTTTTGAGTGATCTGTTGCTTTTAATTGTATGACTGACCTGGCCAATGAAATTCCTCGTATGTTGCAAAACATACTTGGCGAATAAAGTGTGATTGTGATACTCTGGATGTGGAGATACGATAAAGTGCTGTGGCCCGAGTCAACTAGTACAGTTGCAACATAGAGTAAGGAAATCAAACTAATGTATGTTAGGGCAAAGTTTAGTATTCACCACCAATTTGTGCACTTGAATCACTTGGGCAGTGGAATTTAAGGGTGGACGAGTTGGGCGAATGGCCTGTGTTCACGCTGTGTGATTCTATGATTTGTTTTCAATACTCTGCTCTCTCTCTAAACTAATTCTATTCACCGGTGTATTGACTAATCCACGCTGGCGGCGTGCTCTGGAAGGATGTAAATGCACCAAGGACGTGATATGAGGAAACAAAGAAATGCAGGTTCTGGTTTACCAAGGAAAGAAACAAAGTGCTGGAGTAATTCAGCGGGACAGGCAGCAAATCTGGAGAACTTGGGTAGGTGACGTTTCGAGTCGGGACCCTCCTTCAGAAGTTCTCCAGAGATGCTTCCTGACCCGCTGAGTTACTCCAGCACTTCGTGTCTACATTACATGGATAGTTTGCCTATCAGTGGCAATCCCGGAACCAAAGTCCAAAGCGCTCCCAGTTCCGCCAGACCTGCAAACCCTGCGATGCTTTAGGTTCCACTGTGCGGCTGGGGATTAGGTTTGAGAGCTGTTTGGCTCAGGGATCATCTGTCAGTCACCGCGGTCCCGGACACACATCGATGGGCCTTGCCCGGGGCTCCCTACCTGCGCACCGCTGCCCAGTCCCGTTGCCACCAAGGTCGTGGACAGACCGAGAATCCCATGGGGAGCAAACAGCCTGGGCCATTGCAGAGTAATCACTCGGTTCATGCTGCAAATCTCCCCTCTACCGACACTCGTGCAGTCCTGCAGGTCATCCTCCTGACAAGACAACTCCTGGTTGGTTAATTTAAATCATGTGGCTTTAACAAGGGTGGTAGCTTTGCTACAATAGCGAATATGGATAAATACAAATGTAATGCTGCAGAAACACGAATATGGAAATCGCCTGCACTTGGCAAACAAAACCAAAAAATAAAATGCAGGAAATATGTCAGGCAGCAAAGCAAAACGCAGAAAGTGAACTAATAGTAAATAAAATGAGAAAATGCAGGAACTATGAGCAGGTCCGACAGCAACTGTGGCAGGAGAAATAGTATTTCAGCTCAGTGACGTTCCAACAAATGGTCTGATAGTCTTCGTAAAATGCAGTAATGGCAAAGTATGCGAGAGTGCAGATCAATGTCGCAATCAATACTGATTGGGGATGATCAGCCACGATCACATTGAATGGTGGTGCTGGCTCGAAGGGCCGAATGGCCTACTCCTGCATCTACTGTCTATTGTCTATAATGTCAATTTATATTTAAATGTAATCACATAAATACTACAACTAGCATATGCCACTCATTCAGGCATCAGAAAGACCCTCACACAAAGAATGTTTTAGCAGAAAAAGCAAAAAAAAAATATTTAGAAAATATTTAGATGAAGATTGGAAGAATATTGTTTTATCCACAATTATCTTCAAATGACTAACCATTTTTGGAATTTGAACTTAAAAGGGCTGAGAAAATGAATAACATGTTTCAGGCAAAATGGATTATACAGTTAGCTTAAAATACTAATTAGCTTTTTTTTTTACTAGAGTATAAATCACATAGCTATCAGTATAGCTCGGCATTTAATTTCCTTTGCCATATTTGGAAAGATTTTCACATTTCCTGGGATCCTCTATAACTATGCAAACACTCGTGCCAAACTGTAGGTAGCAAAGACCTGTATTACCATATATGGAGGAAGGAACTGCAGATGCAGATTTAAACCGAAGATAGACACAAAAAGCTGGAGTAAATCAGCGGGTCAGACAGCATCTCTGGAGAGAAGGAATAAGTAAAGTTTCGGGTTGAGACCCTTCTTCATCCTGTCGAAGAAACATACATTTTTTTAAACTAATCTTCACATTTTCCATTGGGAATCTTGATTTTGCGAAATCAAGTTCAAATCAATTCAAATGGCAATGATACAAAATGACGAGATCCCGAATTGATCCTCGAATGCAAGCATGCTGGATTACACAGATACTCCTTCAGCAGCATATCTCACACAATCTTGGATTGATACCAAGTACTACCACAAATGGTACATTATCGCATGCAAGTGATTTAGAAATACATTACCTTCTGGCTTATTTTGCGTCATGTTCTTTCCTTTGCTGACTATAACATTCAACAAAATTATTTGAAATAGATTTGTAGAATATAATTGATATTTTTAATCTCAACCCCACCTTGTTGTAAAAGTGACAATGAAATCAACTTTGTAGAAAAGCTAGATTTTGCAGAATATAATAGTAAGATTAAACGAGAACTTACCAGTTTGAAGTTTGATCTCTCGACGTAACTCCTCATAAAATAAAGATCAAACTTCAAACTGGTAAGTTCTTGTTTAATCTTACTACGTGAGTGACTATGTGAAGATTTTAAAGCTTCTGTGATTTCAGGCCGTAGATTGGGTTCCGGCGTATCACTGCATTTTGCTTGACTCTATGAGTGAAAAACAGTCAATAACATGCAAACCATCATACTTGTTTAATTAATTAGTGGTTTATTTTATGGTAACATTATGTGTCCCATTTTAATCTCTAGAGACATTTAATACTGAATTCAAAACAGTACCACCAAATACACCAGGGTCTGCAATTTCTTTGTGATAATACTTGTGCAACATCCTTTCATTTTCCCAACCTGCGGCCGCAAGGATATGGCCTATTGGAACGTCCAAATCCTTGGCCGCCAATGTTGCTGCCGCCCTTGTGGAATGAGATTTTAATTTGTCAGTATCAATTTCTGCATCCAATAGCACCTTCTTCAGCCATCTTGAAATTGTTTGTGTTGTCACTTTTTTGTGTGACTTTTTATGGCTGATGAATAATCCAGATTCTACACCTCTAGGATGTTTGGTAGTCTCAATGTAGTATTTTAAATATGTAACTACACAGTCTTTGATCTGCAGGATATGCTGAAAATCAATTTACACCCCGAGACTCATGGTCTGCTCTGTTTTAGCAGGTCATAGACATAGAATGTAATTTCCTCTGTTTTCATTCCCATTCGGTCTATCCTTAACGTGTAATGTTTGTACTCTTTAAGCTGATACTAAAGCCATTAATATGACTACTTTCATCGTAATTTTGTCTAACGACAAATTTGAGATGGGATCACAATCCCTAAGTAGTGATAATACATCCCTCATATTCCAGATTTCCGTATATCTCAGTCATATTAAAGATGCCTTTCATGTATCTACAAGTATGCCGACAAAGCATTCGTTGCTGTGTTGATCGCACTACATCTTAAATTATCATCAAAATGTAATTTTGACAAATTTCTACAACATCTGAAGCATCTGCAGTGTGGTAAGAAATATTTTGTGTTGAAGAAACTGTTCCCATTTCTTAATGTAAGAAATGTACTGCTTCTAGGTACTTTTTAGAATCTGCAAATCAATAAATCAATACGATCATGTAAAGGATGAAATTCACCAGTTACAGGGTGCACAAGTAGGTTTTCTTGTCTAAAGACATCCATAATGGGTTCAGTCACCATTTTTAACCCCAATGGATACCATGTTTGTGTGGGCCCATCTGGAAACACCAACAATCCTGAAGCATAATCTTGTTTGATCTTCTGTAGACACCTATTGATGAGACAAAAGGGAGGAAATGCATACAAACATTCCACCCCAATTTAACGTAAACTCATCTACGGTTCCCAAATTTTTTCACAATTTTGTGGAAAATGTCACGATTTAACATCCATCCATTCTTTATTGTCATTGAAATTTCTTGATCTAGTATCTGCAATTATGTTGAATTTACCTGGTAGATAAATTGCAGAAAACCAAATATATTTCTCAATGCACCAGTGCCAAATCATGTTTGCCAATCTGTCACATGCTTCTGACTTGATTCCACTAATGTGATCGACATATGCCACTGCCATAGTGTTGTCAATCTGAACCTGTACATGCAAATTTTGTACCTTTCGGCAAAGGGCTTTCAACCCATGCAATACACTTAGTAATTCCAGATAATTAATGCCATGTGTCTCGAGCAAAGATTCTTCCTCTGCATTCCATCTACCTCCACAGCTTGAGATGGCATCCGCAGCTCCCCATCCCAGTGCACTTGCATCTGTTTGTAAAATGGTAGCTGGTGATTCAATCAGAATTTTCCTGTAAGAGCAATCCACATTTTTAATCCACCATTTTATATCCTCAATTGCTGTGTTAGGTAGTTGCATAGGTCTATCGAAATGTCCAGCATGTTTTTTCAATGCTGCAATCTTTGCTCTCTGCAGCTGCTGATAATGCAGTGGTCCAAGCTGAACAGCTGGAAATGAAGCAATTAACTTGCCCAGTAGACTTGCTACTTGCCTGATTGATGGTTGTTGTAGATGATATGTGCATGTACCTTTAACATAGTGACCTCACCACTACTAACCACTCCCCATATCACAAGTATAATTACAACCTCCCCACCCACTGATTTCTCTCTAGTTCCCGTGACAGACCACGTACAGCTAGTGCAGTAATGTATGTTACAGTATGAATAAAGTGAAGTAAAGACACCGTGTGTTGATGACACATCTTTACATGGTGTCATAAATCTTAACCTTGCGCCTCCTGTTTATCGGTTGTTTATTTACTTTTGACCCAGTTCCCCTTTCTTTATTTCCTCGTTATGGCCACTTTTTGCCGCAAGCCCGATGTGCTTGTCTTCGATTCAGACATTGCCCATCGGTGGGATGTCTTTAGACGTGACTTCGACCACTACGTCACAATCGCTCATCCTGCCGCCACCCCTGAGGTCAAAGCTTCTCTGCTTCTCAACCTGGCTGGTCCCGATGCCCTGGAACGGTCGGACTCATTCGTCTATGCTGCGGGTGAAACTGCTTGGGACCCGGTATGTTTAATTGCTAAGTTTACCGCGATGTGCGACATCCCCTCTAACTGCATCTTAGAGCGTTTTAAAATGTTCGGGCGGCATCAGAACCCAGGTGAATCCATTGATAATTATGTCGCTGCGCTGCGACACCTGGCCAGGCGGTGCCGCCTTGACACGCTGACCCCCGATGAACTGACCAGGGACATTCTGGTTTATGGTCTGCGCGATGAAAAGCTGAGGGCTGAACTTCTGCGCAAGCCCGACCTGTCTTTTAACGAGGCTATGCGCGACTGCCGTATGGCCGAGGCTGTCTCCTCGGCGGTGTCACAGGCTGATCATGACATTAACTTTGCCAGTGTTGTTGGCCGTCGGCGGAACACGGGCCCGCCACGACAACGGGGGCCCACTGCTCCCAGGGGATGCAACCCGCAGCGGTGCCCCAATTGTAACTTTGCCTCTCATCAATTCAATGTGTGCCCTGCCTTGGGTAAAACGTGTAACTTCTGCAGGAAATTGAACCATTTCTCTGCTGCCTGTCGTTCCCGTGGGAACCCTGTTGCGGCGTATGTTAAACAATTTGGAGCAAGCTGATAGCGCGCTTGGTTACCAGTACCAGCCTGACGAACTCCCTATGTCTGACTCGAGTTCCTCCCAGGGGGAGACCAGCATATTTTCACTGTTGGATGCACCTGCTCTGATAACGGACCCTTCAGTTCGTGTAACTGTGAACAACTCGACCTTCACCGCGAAAATCGACACGGGGGCGGTCGCAAATGTAATGTCAACAAGCCTTTTCAGGAAGATAAGAACTAATGAGCAAGTCACTTCTGATCGCTCCCTTTTGCATGCCTATGGGGGAGGAGTGCTTGTTCCTGTGGGGAAGGCAACTCTGCACTGCAAGATACTGGAGACCTCTCGGCCCCTCACTTTTTATCTGCTCGATTCAAACTGCATAACCCCGTTGGGCATCCGAGCTTGCCAAGACCTGGGGCTGGTCTCCTTCCACCGTGACATCCACCAGGTGCAGACCCTTATGAACCCCCTGATCGAATATCCGGACCGCTTTGACGACGAGCTGGGCAAGCTGCCCTGCAACTACAAGATTGTTGTCGACCGCAATGTCGAGCCTGCGATCCGTCCGCCACACCACGTCTCCGTCGCCATGAAGGATAAAGTTGAGTCGACGCTGCACAACATGGTTACCATGGGCATCCTGAAAGAGGTGAGCGAACCCACCCGGTGGGTCTCCACTATGGTTGTTGCCGCGAAAAAGGACAAAAGCGAAATACGCATTTGCATCAACCCCAAGGACCTGAACCTTGCCATCAAACGCCCGCACTACCCCATGCGAATAGTAGAGGACGTCGCTGCACAGGTTGGCCCGGCCACAATTTTTTCCGTTCTCGATGCCAAGAGTTCCTTCTGGCAGATACCGCTTGATGAACAGTCCTCCTACCTGACAACTTTCAGCACCCCTTTTGGCAGGTTCCGGTTCCTCCGAATGCCATTCGGGATCAACTCTGCCAGCGAGGTGTTCCAGCGGACAATGGAGCAACTGTTTGCCGGTCTACCGTGTGCCATCATCGTTGACGACATCCTGGTCTACGGTAAGGATGTTGCTGAGCACAACCTCCACCGGGCCCGGAAGATTAACCTCAAATTAAACCCCAAGAAGTGCCGATTCCGCGTCCCGGAGGTCACTTGTGTGGGCCATGTTTTTACAGCCTCGGGGCTGAAGCCCGACCCGCAGAAAACGCCTGCCATCTCCGGAATGTCTTCACCTACTGACGTGCCCAGCCTGCAGCGTTTCCTGGGCATGGTTAATTACCTGAGGAAGTTCATCCCCGACCTCAGCGAGCTGAGCGCGCCCCTGAGGGAGTTGATTAAGAAGGACACTGCCTGGGCCTGGTTCCCTCAACACCAGAGAGCTTTTGACGTCCTGAAGTCCAGGCTGGTCAATACCCCCACGTTCAAATTTTTCGACCTACAGCGTCCCATTGTCATCACCTGCAACGCCTCCCAGTTCGGTCAAGGTGCCGCTCGTCTACAGCTCCACGACGGCCTGCAGCTGCCTGTTTCCTACGCGTCCCGCACCATGACCCAGGCCGAGCAGCGCTATGCTCAGATTGAGAAGGAGTTGCTGGCTGTGGTATTTGCCTGCTCCAAGTTCAAGGACTACATTCTGGGCCACACTTTCACCATCGAGACCGACCACCAGCCGCTTGTCACCATCCACAACAAGCCGATCCATGTGGTCTCATCCCGGTTGCAGCGCATGATGCTGCAGCTCCAGCGTTTCACGTTCGAGATTCTCTATCGCAAAGGCAAGGACATGTTCGTGGCCAACACGCTGTCCTGCGCACCGCTAACGTCCACCGATCGCCACCCATATGAAATGTCTGACTTGATGGTGCTCAATGTCAATATTGTACCTTCACAGAAAATGCAGTCCAGCACACTGCCAGTGATCCTGCCCTGCAACAGCTTGCAGCCGTCATCCAGCAGGGCTGGCCAGACCGTTGCTCCGCCTTGCCGGCAGGTGCCGTGCCCTACTTCCTGGTCCGTGATGAGCTCGTGCTGCACGACGGCGTGGTTGCGAAGGGACACAAGGTTGTTGTGCCTGCTGCGCTGCACGACCACTATTTTCAGGCCGCCCACCGCGGTCATCCTGGGGCCGAGGCCACTGTGTCTCACGCTCAGAGCCAGTCTTACTGGCCCGGTATGGCTCAGTACATCAGCCTGTTCCACCTGTAACAGTCTCGCTCCCCACCAGCAACGTCAGCAGCTTCTGCAGCAGCCTGCTCCCGAATTGCCCTGGATGGTGGTTGCCACTGACATTTTCGAGTGGCGTGGCAAGCACTTCCTGGTCCTTGTCGACTCTTACTCCAGGTGGTTCGAAGTTGACCAGCTGCGCTCCCTCACCTCTTCGGCCGTCATCGGGAAGCTGCGCCGCCACTTCGCTACCTTCGGCTCCCCGGCCAGCCTGCAGTCGGACAATGGCTGCCAGTTCACGAGCGCCGAGTTTCGGGATTTCGCGGCCAGCTGGAATTTCCGCCACTACACCAGCAGCCCGGAGTACCTGCAGAGCAACGGCCTGGCAGAGCGCGCAGTCCGCAATGCTAAGGACTTGCTGGAACATTGTCGATTGTCTCACTCAGACTTTTACCTAGCCCTCCTTAACCTTCGCAACATCTCCCGCGATCCTGCCATGGGCTCCCCTGCGCAGCGACTCATGTCTCGCACCACAAGGCCCCCGATCCCGGTGGCCCAGCGCTCCCTCGTGCCGTCCGTCCTCAAGCCCGCTGCTGTCCAGGAGCGCATTGCCCCTAAGCACGAGATCCAGAAGCGCTCCCACGATAAATCCTGCCGTCCCCTACCGAGCCTCTTCCCCGGTCAAGTTGTCCGAATGCAGTCCCCCTCCGGCCACTCCAGGCTCGCCACCGTCGTCGGCTCCGCAGGTTCGCCTCTGTCCTATCTGGTCGACCATGACGGCACCGTTTACCGCCGGTCCCGCCAGCACCTGCGGCTTGTCAACGAGCCTCCACCACCGCCCGCGGACCCTTTTGCTCCGCCGCTGCAGTCTCCCACTCCGCCCGCCGCTCCTCGCATGCCTCGGTCCCTGCCTTCTCAGCTCTATCAGCCGACTTCTCCCCCGGCTCATCCTCCCTCGTCTGCCCGCTGCTGCGCCCGCGTCCCCTCCTTCTTCTCCGTCTTCTCCATCCGCTCCCGGATCCCCCGTTCCGGTTCGGTCTCCTGCACCTGCACCTGCTCCTTTTCTTCCTGCAGGGAGGGGAGATGGCGAGATGCGAACCCGGTCAGGACGTGTTGTCAAGCCGCCTGTCCGTTATGGCGACTTTGCGTAACTGTTCATAGCGCATGAGATGTGGTCGCCCCGCCACTACCTTGTTGCCTTTTGTTTCTAAGGGGAAGGACGTAGATGATATGTGCATGTACCTTTAACATAGTGACCTCACCACTACTAACCACTCCCCATATCATAAGTATAATTACAACCTCCCCACCCACTGATCTCCCTCTAGTTCCCGTGACAGACCACGTACGGCTAGTGCAGTAATGTATGTTACAGTATGAATAAAGTGAAGTAAAGACACAGTGTGTTGATGACACTTCTTTACAGTTGTTTGCCTGCAATTAGCTCCTTACAACCCTCAATCAATTGCAGCTTTTTGTCCTTGGGTAAATTCACTATCATGTGGCCCGAGTTAATAGTGAACCCCAAGTAATCAATTATTTTGTTAGGTGTCAATCTGGATTTCTCTGGGTGAATCACAAATCCCATGTTTTGAAATGTAAGTTTTACTTTTAAAACTGAGGTTGTTGCCATGGCTTCAGTATCTCCCACAATTAAAATGTCATCCAAATAAGTCATTATCAAATGGCCTTGAGCTCTTAACAATGCTAAGATTGGTTTCAGCAGTTTTGTAAACAATCTGGGAGCTGAAGTTAAAATATTAGG